>NW_007769380.1:5684-6069 GCF_000696425.1 Galeopterus variegatus | reverse complement strand
GTTTAAGTGTACAGTGACCAAGGAGGCTCAGGCTGTCCTTGCCTGTTTTCTGGACAAACATTATGACATTATCATCATCATAGACCACCGAAATCCCCGACAGCTGGATGCAGAGGCACTGTGCAGGTCTATCAGATCATCAAAACTCTCAGAAAACACTGTTATTGTTGGTGTAGTACGCAGGGTGGATAGAGAAGAGTTGTCTGTAATGCCCTTCATTGCTGCTGGCTTTACAAGGAGGTATATAGAAAATCCCAACATCATGGCCTGTTACAATGAACTGCTCCAGCTGGAGTTTGGAGAGGTGCGATCACAATTGAAACTCAGCCCAAGAACACAGAAGACCGACTTCTGTGACCAAATATGTGGGGACTTCTCCCCACCA
>NW_007769380.1:0-331 GCF_000696425.1 Galeopterus variegatus | reverse complement strand
TGGGCAAAATATTCCTCTCCAAAGACCCACATTTTCTGGAAGTTATTAATAATTTGTTTATATATTTTTCCACTATTTTCCTTCTTCTTAAAGCTAGGGGTAATGGCAACTGAGAGTGGTCTTCATGGTACATCATGAAGCCAACCAACCAAAACTGAAATCAAGCAAAGCACGGGTGTCTTCAAGAGTTAACTTTCTCATAGATTGGAAATAAGACCCCTACAGCTCTGGTGGGAAAAGTACAGTAATTCTTCTCTAGTTCCCTAGAAGACAAAGGCCTTTCTTTCTTCCCATGCCCACATTAAAAAATGAGGGGCCACTCATAGCTGTT
>NW_007769379.1:5813-6069 GCF_000696425.1 Galeopterus variegatus | reverse complement strand
AGAGGCTCTTCTTCTCCCCACCTGTCACCAAGAAAGCGTGTCCTTGTTAGACATGGAGATACCAGCACCTTCCTGAAGTCCTAGCTTCCCAATGCCCCAGCCCAATAAGCAACCTGTGAAATGAGCCAATAAGAGATAAAGGTGGTTTCAAAGCTTTCCCCAAAACAAAGGAATAAGCCTGACTTCGGAGCAAAGCAGGCCAAAGGCTGGGCCAGCAGATAAAAATTACCCCTGCTCTGGCCCACGGCATTCACAC
>NW_007769379.1:0-259 GCF_000696425.1 Galeopterus variegatus | reverse complement strand
CCCTCCTACACCTGCTCTTCCTTGTTCTGCCTGCACAGGCTCCAAGCAGGTGGTTAATGAAGTGAAATGAATTGTGGGATGGATACTTGGAGAGATTCTTCTGCCCTCACATCAGCACCTGTGTCATAAACATCCTAAAGCTCTAGAGTTCTTGAGGATCTATAGGAGACAGCCCTATAGGACAGAGCTTTACCTGTTTAGAACTTACCTGGCAGAGACATCATCTAGAAGAATGTCACCTGTCTAGACCTCACTTGGC
>NW_007769378.1:0-6070 GCF_000696425.1 Galeopterus variegatus | reverse complement strand
AAAAAAAAAAAAAAAAAAAAAAAAAAAAAAAAAAAACGTTTTGTTACTTCACAATGCATTCACAAGTGAAATCGGCTATAGGTGCATCCAGTGCTCAGTGATTTTTTTAAAATACTTTTATTTATTCAGAAGTGGGTGTAGCAGCGGAGAGTGAGGCCATCTGGGAAGCTCCAGCTGAAATGTATGCAATAGGATTCCCTTTATGCTGAGCACCTGCGTGGCCACAGAGGGCGTGCTTTGCTCAACACATTTATTGAGCACCTGCTATGTGCCAATCATTGTTCTAGATGCTGTTATGGAACTTAAATTCTTGGGGGGAGTGGGTAGAGGGCAACAGACAAACAGGTATCTGATGTCAGGTGGCACTAAGTGCCACTTAAAAAATAGTGCAGGATAACAAGGATGGAGATCAAGTGCTGTGGAGGGCATATTCTTGGGTGTGCAGAGGCGGCCTTTCAGGCAAGATGACATTTGGTCAGATCTGAGAGGAGGGAATGAGCCATACAGATATTGTGGAAAGAATGTTCCAGGCAGGGGGAAGAGTGAGTACCTGAAGTGCTGGGCATTATATTATTGCAGCTAAGTGGGACCCGAGCACTGCTGATGACCAGAGATCTGGGTCTGTGCCTATAAAGAGGCCTGGGTACTCACTGGGAGGCAGCTTCATTGTAATGAGCACCATCCTAGGGATATAATGGTGACAAGGCAGACTAAACCTGCTCAGAAGCATTTCACAGTGTAGCCTATGGGGAACTAATTTAGCAGGAAAACAGGATTTTTTGTAATGATTCATCTTTCTCCTTGTCCCACATGCTTGGTCTTTTCTTTATGCACATGGCATTGCTAAGCCAGGCTTCCACTGACCTGCTTATGTTTGGGAATCATCATTACTTGGGGTTTCACCAAGAAGCAGATCTTAAATTCTAAAGGCAAAATTCTAGGCGTCAATTAAGTTTAGAGTAGTAGTTCTCAACCCCTGCGGTATATCAGAATCACTTTATAAGCTTTTAAATTTTCAGAGGCTGAGGTCCCACCCTAGAGATTTCGTTTCAATTAGTCAAGGGTAGGATATAGGCCTTTGGATATTTTTTTTTAAGCACTGCAGCTTTTTCTGATATGCAGCCAGGGTAGAAAACCACCAGTTTAGAAGAAGTTGTCTCACATCTCAGTAACTGCCTCACATCTAAGTAAAAGTGATGTAATGTTTCCCAGGATTATTGATTTCCAATAAGATTCCCTTGCAGAGGATTCTGGCAACACTGTACATATTCCTACAGCAATTCAGTACACATTCCAAACAATTCAGTGCTGATAGCTGACATTTTCAAAGTCACTGGGGAAGAAAACCGAATTTATCCCAGATGGTAGCTTTCCTACTTGTCCCTGATTTCCTGGTGAATTTACCTGTCATTGTCCTACAAGGTGAATCTAAAGATTGCTTTGTTTACATGATACGGTTGGGGTGTTGGGCTACTCCATTGCATGCAACAGAAAGAGAACACACTGTTAAACACACACTGTTTAACAACCAGAATCGTGACTCTGACAACTCTCCAGGGCTTCCACGAATGAACTTAACTGGGTTTCAGAAAAGGATTTCCTGACTACCTAGAATTTTTTCATCACTAACATTTCTTTTCATATTTTGGAAATATTTTGGAAGAATATTTTAAAAGAAATTTAGTTTACTTAACAGATTAAAGAATAATTCATTTTTCCCTTTTAGAATGTTATGTATACACACATACCTGATGCTTTTGATGAGTTTCTACCCTCTATTGCCATTTTGCCTTTCCAAAAGCAAAAACATTTACTCTGAAAGTTACTCTGTAAAAGTTAAATTTTTACATGGCTTTTGAAATTCTACCTTATGGACACTATTACTTCCTTCAAAGACCTTTAATTAGTGATCATGGCCTAGAAAGTTGAACTCCAGTTCTTTGAGTCAAGATGAGCCAAGGCAGGTCCAATAATAAAGCCATATGGAAAGTACTTCTGGCTAGAAACAATAGATTGATACGCCACTTAGATATTTTGTTTGCTTCTTAAATGAAATCAATCTAGATGGCTGATACTTTAGAACATAGGTCCAAGATACACCCTCTGGCTGGAATCTATCTTCCAAATTCAAAACTTACTCAGGTTTAAATACAAGTGGTAAGTCAGGAAATTCCATCCCATTTCCCCATCTCTGGCATTTTAGAAAGGGCAGTGAGTTAACTCACTGAAACTCAGAAAAAGAATAGTGCCTATTTCAGCAGAACTTTTGGGGGTGTGCCTGGTCATGTAGGCAATTCCAAATTGTGATGACAGAGCCAACAATAAAGAAATGAATGCTAAATGGGGCAGATTAGAGGCATGCCTTTTATACTTGGCCAGTGCCTGATAGCCATGAACCAAGCCAAAGGCCTTATTTCCTGACACAAACTAAAAAATACTTCAGAAATTTATGGGGTTAAAAAAAAAAAAAAAAAAAAAAAAACCTAATTAGGAGTATTTGGTTAGGTAGACCTGGATTATAAATGTTTTTGTACTTTGAAACATAGTTTCTGTCTTTCTCTTTTTGTTGCATTCAGTCCTTTGATCACTTACTAACAATATTTGTACTGCTGTTAAGTTTCCTTCTTTAGCCTTGTCTCCCTGCCAAAAATCAATATAAATTAGAAATGGTATTAGGAGTAGGTGTGATCTAGAAAGGAAATACTATATTAAGAAGTCTAAAAGGACATAAAACCCAAGGATACTATCTATTGTGCTCGGATTGTTAGAATGGGAGAAGGAATATGGAGAAGGCACCAAATTTATCTTTACTAAAAATACAGAAATACATGCTGGCCCTGTGATGGAGAATGCATGTGGAAATCTGATCCCCAATGTGGCAGTGTTGGAAACTGTTTGAGTCATGGGGGTGGATCCTTCATGAATGGATTAATGCTCTCCCGGGCAGGGCGGGAGGAGAAATAAACCACTCAGTTTAAATCCTGAAGTTTAACTTTGGTCTCCTATCATGTCTTTGATGCTTCAGTAGATTATCGGTAAGCTCCATGGAGCCAAGGCTCTTGTCTGTTTTTGCTCCTCACAATGCCTGGTGCATAAAATATACTCAATAAATACATGCTGAGGCAAGTTGATGTGGAGGGGGTGAGAGGAGGAGGAAAAGGAAAGGATTAAGTCCAAGCTCATTGGCATGACATACTAGATAAACGGCCCTGGCTTTGTTACCAGTCACTCTTCTGCCTAGGTCCTTGAAGACCTCTGTGTGGCCTGCCGTGTCATACCTTGATGCCTTCACACACTTCACACTCTCTGCTGGACATGTCCTTCTCCTCCTAATTCACTTGGTGAAATCTTAGATACCATTTTAAAACCCTTCCTGGATATGGACATCCCTAAATCAGTGCCAATCACTCCTCCCTTTATACTATCTGTACCTTGTACATACATGTGTCAAGTTTCCCTTTCATTTATATTCTAAATCACTGCTAGAGGTTTCAATTAATGGTTTGTATATGAGCTCTTCAAAGGTAGAAACAGTGGCTTCAACCTCTCTGTATTTCACTAGCAGAGAGGACAGAGCACACACTGATTCAACATTCACCGATTCATTGTTCTTATTGAGTACTGCCAGACACTGAGAATAAAACAGTTTACAAAACAGATTAAAAACCCATGCCCTCATGGAGTTTATATTCTAGTTTTAGAAGAAGGATAACAACAACAACAAAAAAAACTAGTGATTAAAATACATAAAAGAGCACTGGGAAAAAAGATGAAGGGAGAGAGAGAGAATGAGCATGTGAGCACATGCACACACCTACTGAGGAGCCATCTGAGGGAAAAGTCTTCCCAGCAGAGGGAACTGCAAAGTGCAAAGGCCCTGAGGTGGGTATGTATCTGGCTGTCTGGAACACTCATGGAACAACGAGGAAATGTAGCAGGAGCAGAATGAGCAAGGGGAGAGCAGTGAGAGATAAAGGTAAGGGAGGGGTGGAAGGTCAGACCATAGAGGGTCATACAGGCCACTATAAGGACTTTTGTTTTTACTCTGAGTGAAGAGAGAAGTCATTGTATGGTTCTAAACAAAGGGATGACAAGCTTCAGCTCACAGTTTCACAGGGTCATTCTGCTGACTTGAGAACAGACTTTAAGGGAGCAATGAAAAAAGCCAGGAGACCAGTCAGGAGGCTATTGCAATAATCCAGGGAAGAGACGATGGTGTCTCAGACCAAAAGGATAGCAGAGGATGTGTGAGAAGTAGTTAGGTTCTGGATATATTTGACAGTGTAGACAACAGCATTTAGATGTGGGATGTAAGAGAGAAAAAACAGTCAAGGTTACTCATTGATCTGCGGGTAACAGTCAAGGTTATTCATTGACCTGGGGATAAAGGGTCTTGGGACCAAAAGATGAAGAAGCTATTACTTATGGTCAAGTAAGATTAGGACTGAGAATTCACCTCTGGATTTAGCAACATGAAAGTCCCTGGTGATCTTGACATGACTAGTTTTGGTTGACGTGTTGTGGGTGAAAGCATAACTAGAGTAGGCTCAAGAGTGGGAGGAGCACACTGTACACAACTCTTTCAAGGAGTTTTGCTGTAAAGAAAAGCAGAAAAATGAGACTGCTAGAGGGGAATGTGAGGTCAGATGTGAGGAGAAATAACTGTGTTTTTACATGCTAATGGAATTTCCATGACAACAGGAAATACTGATGAGGAGAGAGGCAAGGACAGTTATAGCCATGCCTGGGTAGTTTGAGTGGGGAGGGGAGGGGGAATAGGACCTAGTGCCCAAGTGGGTGGGTTGGCCATAGCTAGGAACATAGTATTAGGAGAAAAAGCAGAACATTCAGGCAAACATGCAAATGGGGATAGGTGTGGAGGTGGGAACTCTTGGACACTCTTCTTTTGGCCTCTATTTTCTCAGTGAAACAAGAAAGCAAGTTCATTGGGGGAGAGAGATGAGAGGGGACGTGGTATGAAAGTCTTTTAGACAAATGGAAAAGTGAAAGGAAAAGGGATATTTAGTATGAGGTCTGGGTGGCAATATGGGGCCAGCTGATCACGAATTGAGGGTGGGAGCAGTCAGCAGGGCTATGGCCAAGTTCAGCTTATGGATGCAGGTGCAGGAACTGGATTATCCAGGGTTGAGGTTGTACAAAGCAAATATAACAAATATTTACTGACTTGAATTGAACAGAATGAAACTTTTTTGCTGTCATCATTTAGACATCAGAGGGTCATTTTCTCTTGGGAACACATGCCTGTCCCACCAAGGTTTTGTCATCTTCAAGACAAAATCCACAAAACCCAGTATTCTGTAATACTCACCGCCCTTCAAATCTGTGTTTTAAAAAATCAAACAACGCTTTTTGCATCATATCTGTGACCTGCAATTGAGCAAGCAATAAATTAAGATACTATAAAAATATGACTAATTATGATAAAACAAATTTCCTTCTCTTAGGAGAGATTGAAAACCTTAGCTTGGCATTTGAAAAAAGTAGGATGTGAGTTTGCCACATTTTTCTGAGTTCTGATACAGTGACAATTAAAAAGACAAAGTTCCCTGAATTTATCATGATGTTTTAGTGACAAGAAATTACATTGCAAGTGGTTTCAGTCACTCTCCATTTGATACTATTTCCTGGACTGAGTAAATTGAAGCTAGCAGAAATCTCCAAAGTAACAGCCAGGAAAACAAAACAGAACAAAACTCTAAGCAATGTATACCACAGCTTGAAAAACAACATGCTTTGGGCTACAAGCTCTTAAAGTTATAAATTGGAGAGTCAGTAGTGGGGGGTGGAGTCTCAAAGCAGTCCAGCTTGTGAAGGTCAGGTGTGCTGCAGAGGGTATACTCACCTCGTACCCCTTCAGAGAAGGGCCCACCAGGACCACTGGTCGCATGGAAGGTACCACATCATAAGGAGAAGTGTGCTCTGTCTGCAGAGAGAGGAGAGACTCTCAGATGTTTCATACGCGGGGGGAACTTAAATATTTTATGTATAAGGTTCTTTTTCTGAACTCTGTATAATTGTATAGTAATATGAGGCACTGGCTTTCCAGACA
>NW_007769377.1:5807-6070 GCF_000696425.1 Galeopterus variegatus | reverse complement strand
CTTCAGCCTGAAAGAGGAAAAAGACAAAAATAAAGCGTTGGAGGAGGAGTTATAGTCAATTATCCATACAGCATGACAAAATTATTCATATTAATTTGAAATGTCCAAACGAGAACTAATTCGATCTCTTACCCTGTCCCAATCACCATAAATATTACCTTTCTATTTTTATGATGGCATAACAATTCTTCTGGTCACCTGAGAAAAGGTGTTAGTTGTTTGTGTTTTGCCCTCTCTCTTCTAAGCCAATTATATACCAAGTT
>NW_007769377.1:0-287 GCF_000696425.1 Galeopterus variegatus | reverse complement strand
CACACACACACACACACACACACACACAGAGTCCATAGTCACAAAGGCATATAATTCCAAAAAAACAAAGTAAAATATTCACCCCACCACCAAATAACAGCCATTGAACCAACCTTATAAAGTAGTGGAAATTTCCCTAATTTCAGGAGTGCAATCTGATTTGTTACATTTTTCATTTTTTTAATCCTTTTTATGTCATCTGTAGTTCCATAACTCACATCAATGACTTCAGCCTGAAAGAGGAAAAAGACAAAAATAAAGCGTTGGAGGAGGAGTTATAGTCAATT
>NW_007769376.1:5815-6070 GCF_000696425.1 Galeopterus variegatus | reverse complement strand
ACCTCTCATACAGTTCTCTCATGAAGTTGCAGGCAAGGGTGGCCTAGGGCTGTGGTTTCATCTGGAGATTCTACTGAGGAGGGTAGATGTGGCTTGAGTCCAAGCTTATTCACTGGTGGATCTTATTTCCTTGCCACACGGTCGTCTTGGTCTGGATGCCTCATTACATGAGATTTGGCTTCCCCTAGGGTGATCAATTTAAGAAAAAGCTAGAAAGAGAATATCTAAGGGAACTATTGTGTCCCCAAGACAGAA
>NW_007769376.1:0-897 GCF_000696425.1 Galeopterus variegatus | reverse complement strand
CTTATCATCTAATTCTAAAGCCATTTTCACATTTTAGATATTTGTTACTGATACTTATGGGCACCAAAATATGTATCAGTATTTATCACTACATAAAAAATTAGAAGACTACTTTTAGTATTTCACAGTTTGAGTAAGAGAGGGTCAGAAATCCAAGTGCAGCTAGTGAAACTGCAGAACTTAGCACATAACAAGTCCATTAAAGCCTCTACTAAGAGCCAGTAAAACTCTAGTGTAGCTTCTACCAGCATAAGGATGGTCCCAGTCCCTAAGATGATCCCAGTCCCCCTTCACCACCCAGTTAAAGACTTGCCTGAGAAAGCACAATAATATCAGAATTTGCCATTTGTTTTAGCTACCACCTGAAAATAGGCCCCTGATATTTTCTTAGAATATTTACTTAGAAGGTCTTATAATCATGAATTCTTTCTCTGTCCCTTTGAAATATGCACGCATCTCCTATGGCTCAGAAGCATCTTTGTGAAGTACTTGAAAGCCATTGCTTAGAAATGTAATCATGAGGAAAAATAGGACCCTGTCTCCCAGCCTTTGTGGAAGAACAGAATCCTGACCTCAATAATTTCCAGCTAGCTACCAGACACAGCTGATTTAATCACATTTACATTAACCAATTTTTATAACTGTTCACTTCCCTGACTCTCCCGGATCCCTGTGCCCCCAACCCCCAATTTACCTTTTAAAATGCCCAATCGCCTATGCACTAATTGGAATGGAGCTTGGCTCTTTCCTTTACTGTCAGTAGTTACTAAATAAAACTCTGTTTTCATTGTTTCAACCAATGTCTGGATGTGTTTATCTTTGACACTTAGCTGGGTACCTCTCATACAGTTCTCTCATGAAGTTGCAGGCAAGGGTGGCCTAGGGCTGTGGTTTCAT
>NW_007769375.1:5789-6070 GCF_000696425.1 Galeopterus variegatus | reverse complement strand
TCCTACCCTCCTTCAGATTTCACTTTTTCTCCTTAGCATCCATCCCTAACTAACAAATGATTGATTTCATCGATGACTGTCTCCCTCCACTAGTATGTCAGCTCCACAAGGACAGGTATTATTGTCTGTTGGGTTCACTGCTGTACCTCCAGTGTCTAGCACAGTGGCTGGCACAGAGGGGGTCTTCAGTAAATTTAGTCTTCGTGAATGAATCTGGGAGAGTTCTTTTTTTTTTTTTGTCTTTTGTCTTTTTCCGTGTCCGGCAACGGATCGCAACCCTC
>NW_007769375.1:0-668 GCF_000696425.1 Galeopterus variegatus | reverse complement strand
ACACTGAGGGTTGCGGTCCGTTGCCGGACACGAAAAAAGACAAAAAGAAAAAAAAAAAAAAGCCAAAGGCCTTACAGTGGCCCCCAAGACCCGCAAGGTCGGCCTCTTGGCCATGGTACCTGCTCTGCCTGGAATGCTCCTCCTCAGATGGTCACATGACACCCTCCCTCACCCCTTAAAAGCCACCCTCTCATTCTCTGTCTCTGTCTTGTCTCCTCCATCTGCCATTGTTCTGAGTCTCTCTTTCCTGTTCTTGAGGCAAGAGGTGACTCACTCGGGCTCCTCACATTTGCCCCAGAGAGAAAGCTGAAGCTTTCTGCTAGTGGGAGGGTGGAAGGGGTGTGAGTGCTGTGGCCAGGGTGTCACCTCTCAAGTCTGCTGAGGCAGAGCCTGTTGCTGGAGGTCCCATGGGTCTCTGGAGGGAGATGGGGGTTGGGAACTGAGGCCTCAGGACCTTTGCACTTGCTGTTCTCTGCCTAAAACACTCTTCCCCAGAGATCCACGTACTCATTCCTCATTTCATTCAAGCCTTTACTTCAAAGTCACATTCTCAGTGAGGCCCTCCCTGGCCATGGATGCATAATACACACTCAGTGTGGTATACACTTCCTACCCTCCTTCAGATTTCACTTTTTCTCCTTAGCATCCATCCCTAACTAACAAATGAT
>NW_007769374.1:5834-6070 GCF_000696425.1 Galeopterus variegatus | reverse complement strand
AGTACCTCTCACCATATACCAAAATCAACTCAAAATGGATTAAAGATTTAAATATACAACTAGAAACTTTAAAACTCTTAGAAGAAATTCATAGGGGAAACTCTACAGGATTCAGGGCTTGGCAAAGCCTTTGTGAGTAAGATTCCAAAACACAAGAAATAAAAACAACAAAAGTAAACAAATGGAATTATTTGTTTGTTAATATAAAAAGCTTCTGCACAGGAAAGGAAACAACC
>NW_007769374.1:0-741 GCF_000696425.1 Galeopterus variegatus | reverse complement strand
ATTCTTCACAGAAATGGAAAAAATCCTAATATTCATATAGAACAGCAAAAGACCCTGAATCAACAAAAGGAATAAAGTTGAAGTCATTTCACTAATGGACTTCAAAATATACCATGAACCAATAGCAACCAAAATAGCTTGGTACGGCATAAAAAAAGACACCTAAATCAGTGGAACAGGAGAGAAAATGTGGAAATAACTCAATGAATTTATAGCCAACTGAACTTTGATGAAGTTACTCAGAACATACATCGGGGAAATGAAGAGCCGTTTCAGTAACGGGGAGCTGGGAAAACAGGATACCTACATGTGGATGAATCAAACTAGACCCCTACTTTCTCCATATGCCAAAAATCAAGTCTAAATAGATTAAAGATTTAAATATAAGACCTGAAATGTTAAAACTTCTAGAAGAAAACACAGAGATAGGGCTGGGCAAAGATTTTATGAATGTGAAATCATCAAAGGCAACGAAAGGAAAAATAAACTAATTTGATTCTATTGAATTACAAAGAATCAGCAGGGAAAAGAAAACAGTCGACAGAGCAAAAAGACAACCTGCAGAATAGGAGGAAATACTTGCAAAATACTCTTTTGACAAGGAATTAATATTCATAATATACAAGGTATTCAACTCAATAGTTAAAAACCAAAATCTGACTTAAAAATGGTCAAAACATTGCTGGGGAAATTGGATACCCACGTGTAGAAGAATGAATCTTGATCAGTACCTCTCACCAT
>NW_007769373.1:4957-6070 GCF_000696425.1 Galeopterus variegatus | reverse complement strand
GAGCGCGGCAGCGCTCCCGCCAAGGGTTCGGATCCCACATACAGACTGGTTCCCGCTCACTGGCTGAGCGAGGTGCGGGCGCAACACCGAGGGTTGTGATCCCGTTGCCGGTCCCGGTCCGGTACGGGCGCGACACTGAGGGTTGCAATCCGTTGCCGGACACAAAAATAGACCAAAAAAAAAAAAAAAAAGTTAATAGTGCTAAAATTAACCACTAAAATAAAGGTATGTTATTTCCAAACCAGCAGAAGTAAAAATGGAATAAATCCATAAGAAGATTTTATAAAAAGAGAGACTAAGAGACAAAAGGTGGGGCAAATATAAAACACAAAATAAGAAAGAAATCTAAATACATAAACAATTATATAATAAATACTTAAAATCTAAGTATATCAATAAGTAAATAAAAGCAAATGGACTAAATATTTCATTTAACCTTTAGCTTTGTCTGCCTAGACATTTTTAAAATGTTGAACAATATGTCATTTACAAGAGATGTGTCTAAAACCTAAGGGAAAAGATAGATAAGCAGGAAAGGTTAAAAAAAGCTGAACAATGCTAATGCTAACAAAAGAAAAACATCTATAACTATGCTAATAATAGATAAAAATAAACTTTAAGGCAAAAAGTATTACTAGAGATAAAGAAGATCAACATATATTGATAAAAGTTTTAATTTAAAGAAGATATGTCTACTAGTATGTAACCGATAACAAGAACTTAAAACATATAAAGCAAACATTGACAAAACTGCAAATATAGGTAGACAAATATACCATTATAGTCCGTGATTTTAACCTACTCTCATTAATTGAGAAATCAAGTAGTCAAAATAATCCATAGAGAGGTCGAAGATTGAACAATACAATTAATAAACATTACCTAATGGATCTATTTAGAACCTAATGCCCAATAACTGTAAAATGCATATTCACTTCAAGCACACATTAAACATTTATAAAAATTGAACACATACCAGGCCATAAAGCAGGCCTCAACAAACATTGAAGGATTAGTATAATGAGGCAATAAGTAAAAAATTCTGAATTTTGTATCTCTTTAATTTGTCATTCATTAAAAAAGAAGCAAAAATCCTATTGAAGTGCTTGTACT
>NW_007769373.1:0-292 GCF_000696425.1 Galeopterus variegatus | reverse complement strand
GGGCCACAATGTTGAGTTGGTACCATGAGGGGTATGGTGATCTGAAGTTAGGAGAAGCACAAGCTATAAGGAAACAGAACCAGTGAGGACCACAGTGGCACAAACTGAAAAACAGGCCACCCAGTAGCAACTTCCAAAGAACAGCCAGGTACCGATAAAGGCAGAGCTTTACTCACTCCTCTACTGCCTGACAACATTCCCACCGCCCCACCCACACACACTCAGATGTGACCATTACTCAAGACAACTTGAGTTCATCTCTCTCCCTTGCAATCAACAGGGTCTAAAGCAG
>NW_007769372.1:4903-6070 GCF_000696425.1 Galeopterus variegatus | reverse complement strand
AAAAAATGGAAAGACTTTCCATGTTCCTGGATTGGATTAATAAACATTGTCAAAATGACCATATTACTCAAAGAAATCTACAGATTCAGTACAATCCCTATCAAAATATCAATGGAATTCTTCACAGTAATAGGGAAAAAAAAATCCTAACATTCATGTGGAATGACAGAAGACCCAAAATAGCCAAAGCAATCCTGAGCAAAAAGAACAAAGCTGAAAGCATCACACTACCAGACTTCAAAATATATGACAAAACGATAGTAATAAAAACAGGATGGCACTGACATAAAAACAGACACATGGACCAATGGAACAGAATAGACAACCCACAAATAAATTCATGTATCTAGAGCCAATTGATCTTTGACAAAGGCACCAAGAATATACATTGGGGAGAGGACAGCCTCTTTAATAAATGGTGCTGGGAAAACTGAATATCCATATGCAGAAGAAAGAAACTAGATTTCTGTCTCTCACCATATACCAAAATCAACACAAAATTGATTAAATACTTAAATCTAAGACCAGAAACTATAAAATTACTAGAAAAAAACACTGGGGAAACACTCTATCACACTGAGGCTGGTCAAAAATTTTATGAAGAAGACTGCTAAAGCACAGACAACAAAAGCAAAAATAAACATATGGGATTACTTCAAATTAAAAAGTTCTGAACAGCAAAAGAGACAATCAATAGAACAAAGAGGCAACCACACAATGGTAAAAAATATTTGCAAACTATTCACTATTAATATACAGAATATACAAGGAACTTAAACTACTCAACTTTAAAAAAAACAATCTGATTAAAAAATGGGCAAGATGAACTGAATATGTATTTCTTAAAAGAAGACACAGAAATGGCCAACAGGTATATGAAAAAATACTCAATATCACTAATCATTAGAGAAATACAAATCAAAACTACAATGAGATATCATCTCACTCCAGTTAGAATGATTATCATCAAAAAAATAAAAAGTAACAGAAGCTGGTGAGGATGCGAAGAAAAGGCAACTCTACACTGCTGGTGGGAATGTAAATTAGTACAGCCATTATGGAAAACAGTATTGAAGTTTCTCAAAAAAAGAATATAGAACAACAACATAATCCCACAATCCCATTACTAGGTATTTATCCAAAGGAAAGGAATTTTGCATACTGAAG
>NW_007769372.1:0-316 GCF_000696425.1 Galeopterus variegatus | reverse complement strand
ACCCATGGCCATGGCGCTACCAGTGCCGCACTCTCCTGAGTGAGCCACAGGGCCAGCCCCCCAAATTAGTAACATTTCTATACACCAACAACAAACTAGCAGGAAAAAAATCAAGAAAGCAATCCCTTGTACAATAGCCACCAAAAAACAAAACAAAACAAAGCAAAAACCTAGGAATAAATTTAAACAAGGAAGTGAAAAACCTCTACAATGAAAACTACAATATACTGATGAAATAAATTAAAGAGGACACACAAAAAATGGAAAGACTTTCCATGTTCCTGGATTGGATTAATAAACATTGTCAAAATGACCA
>NW_007769371.1:5856-6070 GCF_000696425.1 Galeopterus variegatus | reverse complement strand
ACAATGTACCTGATTTTTGTGTCCCTTTTCAAATTCCTCCTTTTCCTCTAAACACAATTTTGCAGTATTTTTCTTTCTGTTTTTGCATTACTTCATTTAGCATAATGTTCTTTAGATTCACCCATGTTGTCAAAATGGCAGGATCTCTTAATTTTTTAAGTCTGAATAATATCCCATTGTATGGATCTGTTTATGAGTTAGAGAATACTTCAAG
>NW_007769371.1:0-352 GCF_000696425.1 Galeopterus variegatus | reverse complement strand
TCAAACTTTTAAAGAGGAGTCAATACCAATTATCCTCAAACTATTCCAAAAAACTGAAACAAAAGCTACTCTCCAAACTCATTCTATGAGGCCTACCTAACTCTGATACCAAAACCAGATAGACACAACAAAAAAATAAAATTATAGGTCAATATCCTTGATGAACATTGATGCAAAAATACTCAACAAAATATTAGCAATCAGAATACAGCAACACATTAAAAAAATTATACACTATGATGTAGTGGGATTCATACCAGGGATGCAAGAATAATTCAAAATGCAAAAGTTGATAAATGTACTCGACTTAATAACATTAATATACTCAAGGACAAAAACCATATGATCATCT
>NW_007769370.1:5866-6070 GCF_000696425.1 Galeopterus variegatus | reverse complement strand
ATCCTCTTCTACTTTTATTCTGAGTTACATAATCTTTTAATACATCATGCATAAAAAAAAATACACCAGCGTTATAATCAAATAGTTATTTACCTTTTTCCTCAGCACTGGATTAGAATCCTTAAGGGCAGAAACCATGAACGTGTCAGATTTCTCTCCTGAGCCCCCCTATTTGGAAGACTTTATCTAGTAAAAGTGTTCACA
>NW_007769370.1:0-311 GCF_000696425.1 Galeopterus variegatus | reverse complement strand
CTTCAAACCTCACTCCTGACCACCATTATTAATCCATTCACTAAAGCATGATCCAAAAATCTAAATGCCTCTTTTAAAAACTAAAGGCCCCCTCCTTTCAGTTACCATAATAGAATTTCCCACCCTCAGCAGTGAAGGTGGGAATTAAGCTTTGATGTATGGACTTTGGGAGACACAATTCAATCAAGCCACAACATTGGTTAGTACTTGGCCATCCCCCATGAGTCAAGTCAGATGTAATTTCAGAAATATCCTCTTCTACTTTTATTCTGAGTTACATAATCTTTTAATACATCATGCATAAAAAAAAA
>NW_007769369.1:5860-6070 GCF_000696425.1 Galeopterus variegatus | reverse complement strand
CCACGTCGTCTCTCACCACAATTTACCTCTGGATTCTCCACCCCCATTGTCCTCCCTCCCCCGACCCGTCCTCCACGTTCCTGTGGCGTGGCCTTCTGTGCCGCACGTTCCAGTGCCGCTGCCGTGGCGCAGAGGTGCAGCTCCCCCACGGGAGCCAGAGGCGCGCCAGATTGCAGGGAAGGAGAAGCGAAGCAAGATGGTTGTGCGAAG
>NW_007769369.1:0-695 GCF_000696425.1 Galeopterus variegatus | reverse complement strand
TTTTAAATTCTAGGCAGGCCACTTTCTCTTTTTGAGCTTCATCTATAAATATGGACAAGATTCCATTGCAGGGTCGTTGAAAGATGAAGTGAGATCATGTATATAAAACACTGTGTCCTTGACACACATCGTTTACTCCTCTATCATGATTACTTTAGCCATTTAAAGATGAAAACCAATTTTATAAATAAAGGTAGGTGTTTTAAGTTCAGATACCAATACATGACCACCCTAAGGATTTATATACAGAATAAAAAGATTCCTGCCTCAGGGGACTTAAAGTCTGATTCTAACAAATGCAGCAAAGGAAAAATTCTAAGAAAATGGATTGCAGCTGTATTTAAGGAGATCAAATTAATGAATAGTGTGGTGTGCAGATTTGGGTGGTCAGTCTAAGATCAAGAAGGAGATTTTCCTTGGCCAAAGATGAAAAAAGCAACCAGATTAATAGGAAGGCCTTCCCCCACCCTGCCTTGAGGGTAAAAGGAAATGCAGGCACTATTATTCTTCATTAGTTTTCAGTCAATTATTTCCTCCCAGTACTGTTTCCTAGAGTTCTATAGCCAAAATATCCCAACTCTATAGAAGTTGAAGCAAAGGATTTCATTTGGTCTCTTAAGGTCCTTCCTAGTTCGTGGACATCTGAGTACACGTATACATACTGATGTGCCCAGGAAAGAAAAAAGGAAGGGAAG
>NW_007769368.1:5796-6070 GCF_000696425.1 Galeopterus variegatus | reverse complement strand
ATTGTAATTTGTCAATACATTCACCATTCCATTTTCTTATTTTGAATACCTAGAAAATTTATGTCAGCACTTACAAAGATTTTCCTTGAGGTTTTTAGAAAAATATAAAATGATAACCAACTCTGTGTGGAATGGTTTTTTTGTGCTTTTCACCTCTTATTGACTAGAGCCCATTCTGTGGGGTCAGAACCCCTGAGGCTTGCTCTTTGCAGACAGGAGTATGAGTGTGAGTTATGCCAGGCCAGGAGGCGGTGAGGGAGTCTGCTCAGCAGGT
>NW_007769368.1:2340-2814 GCF_000696425.1 Galeopterus variegatus | reverse complement strand
GAGTTATGCATTTGTAAACTGCTGATTTCTTTAGGACATTGTCCCCATAAACTTTTTGTAAAGCATCAATTTCATCATTCTTCCACCCAAGCTTTGCCCTAAGTTTGATGTTTCTTCTTGCTTCAATTTTAGCAGAATTCATGTTGCTCTGATAGGGGCTCTTTTCAAACTAATGTCTTATCCTTCTTGGTGCCTCAAACCAGATCCTGTTCAGACATGTTATATTAAGTTAGTACAAGTGTATTTAAGTGCAAAAAAATTTGAAATCCATGCATAATTTTTTCAGAATATGCATTTTCCATGAACTTTTTGAAGAGCCCTCGTATGTGCAGGTGTCATCTGGCCCTCTGTGTTGCCCTGGGGCTCAGAGAACTGGTGTAAAAATGCTGATATTCTTACTACTTTTATTGCTGAAAGGAATAAACTGTCCTCTGTTTTGTCCCAGAGATCTTGTGTCTTCAAACAGGATCCATG
>NW_007769368.1:0-654 GCF_000696425.1 Galeopterus variegatus | reverse complement strand
AGTGAGGTGTCGTCTATGTGGAATGGGCCCCCACCAGACATGTAATCTGCCAGGCCTTGATCTTGGACTTCCCAGCCTCCAGAACTGTGAGCAATAAATTTCTGCTGTGTATAAATCACCCGGTTTATGGTGTTTTGTTACAGCAGAACATACTGAGAACATACTAAGACAGCTATGTAAAGGGAAGTCAGGGCACTCTCCTTTAAAGATTCTGATGCTTCCCTCATAACCTGTTCCCAGTGACAAGAAAAGGAAGAGACTTCTGGGTGCTACCAGTCTTTCAATTCTTCTCTCTGCACTGAGTCAGGTGCTTTCTGGCCTTTCAATGTCACCTAGCATGGTGCAGATAATGGACCAGATTTGTATTAGTCAATCCAATTCCTTGAAACCCCAGTTGGCAGCCTCAGTATTACCATGACAATGAGTTGAGAATAATCATATATTGTGTTCTTCATCCTTTGGTCAAGTTTTCTCAACAATCCTGGCCCATAAAAATTTCCCCAGAGTTTTGACAATAAATGAACATATTTCTGTAATTTGCAATTCTATGGTATATCTCTTTTCTATTCTGATTATGCTTAACACCTTTCACTTTTTATTTTGAGTTGGAATTCACCGTTCAACAAAAAGTCAAGGACAGAAGGGATTTTGAGA
>NW_007769367.1:5769-6070 GCF_000696425.1 Galeopterus variegatus | reverse complement strand
TTTTTGTTGCACATCTGGTTTGGAGTAACTTATTTTTTATTTTTGACTTTAATTTATCAGTATACAATGTAGTTGATTTTTACGTCCCTTTACGAATTCCGGTAAGGGGATCGCAACCCTTGCACACTGTTGTCTGCTCTATGCTCAGCCAGTGAGCGCACTGGCCATCCCTATATAGGATCCGAACCTGCGGCCTCGGGGCTACCAGTACCGCTGCATTCCCAGCGCTGCACTCTCCCGAGTGAGCCATGGGGCCGGCCCCGAATTCCTCGTCTTGTTTGGATTTCTGAGAAGAGACTGA
>NW_007769367.1:2516-2790 GCF_000696425.1 Galeopterus variegatus | reverse complement strand
ACGACAACCCCTTCTTCCTGCTCTAAGATGTTTTGAAGAGTAAGCTTAAAATTTTGACAATAGGAGCTTTAAAAATATTGGAAGAATACTTTTTTAGTTAGAAAAAAGTATCCTGACATTACTTTATTTTGTGGTTATAAATATTCTATGGTTAGCATGTAATTTCTAGATTCATCTCTTTCCCTTCATCTATTTATTATGTATTATAAATATATTTGTATCTTTATATTTGAATCCAGTTCTTATTTTGAAAACATGTTAATGTCTGTTTTCT
>NW_007769367.1:0-281 GCF_000696425.1 Galeopterus variegatus | reverse complement strand
ACAATCTGGGCATCTTTCTTGGACTAGAGAAAGGCTGTTTTATGTTCTTTCCATGATTCTTAAGAATTTCCAGAGCCTGGGTAGGTCAACCGGGTATCAAGATTTCTCTCCTAGTCTTAATGAATAAAGATAGCTAAGATGCTTTATTCTTAATGAATAAAGATAGCTAAAAGCATAGTTTGGAAGAGAAAATCAGCCAGACACGTGACTTCTTCTTTGGCCAAGAGAAGAGAAAGTTTGTGTTAAATAATCCTAACACAACAGCAGGAAAAAGGATTTTT
>NW_007769366.1:5751-6070 GCF_000696425.1 Galeopterus variegatus | reverse complement strand
GTCCCTCTCCTCAGACTCCTCTTCCTCTGCCTGACACTTTAAATGTGGGCACTCCGCTGGTTTTCTCAGCCATCTTCTCATTTGACAAAGGAATATCATTTATCCAAACCCAGCAGAGACTCCAGAATTTCCACATAGGAAGAGCTGGGAGATTGTCTTAGATCTGGATTTTCAAAGTAGGCTAGCTACCTTTACTTGCATTCTACATTTATTTGGGGTGGCTTATTGATTGGTGATATAGGTTATAGGGGTATTTAGTCCTCCCCCACCTCCAGACACCACTTGCTCCTCTGCTGTCAAGGTTACAACTGCCACTTAC
>NW_007769366.1:0-1039 GCF_000696425.1 Galeopterus variegatus | reverse complement strand
GGGGGGGGGGGGGGGGTCTTGGGCCTTGGCCACTCCCCCTGACATACACAACTGCAACTGCTGCAGCATGACTACAGAGCTGCCAGAGGAAGTGCCCCAGGCTCTCCCGAGCCAGGGTGGTGGGGACCGAGGGCCTTGGACACACCCCCTCCACAACCAGATTTTTTATTTGATTGTTTTTAAGATAAGAGAAATCTTAATGGGTTTGTATGCTGATGGAAAAGATCTAGTGGAAAGTAAAAAAAATGATGAAGCAAAAACAAAAGAGAATTGCTGGAGCAGTGGCCTTGGGCAGACAGAGTAATGGGCTCATATGGAAGGGAAGGGATTGTCCCCTAAGCTAGGAGTATGGACAATGACCCATCTTTTCCCAGCTCCTTCCCCTCTGCCTCTTTCAGCATCTTCTGGCTTCCCTATTGCAAACTAAGTGCAATATACTGAATGTTTGTGTCCCATAATTCAGATGTTGAAACCTAACTCCTAATGTGATGATATTTGGAAGTGGGGCCTCAGGGAGGTGAATAGGGTGGATCTCTCATGAATGGGGTTAGTGCCCTCATACAAGAGACCCCAGAGAGATCCTTCACCCCCTCTGCCATGTGAGGACACAGTGAAAATAGCCAAGAACAGGAAGTTTGAACAGGAAGTGAGCCCTCACCAGACACCAAATCTTCTGGTGCCTTGATCTTAGACTTAGGCTCCAGGACTGTGAGAAATAGATGTCTGTTGTTTATAAGCCACCCATCTGATGGTGTTGTTACAGAAGCCTGAACAGACGCAGACACTAAGCAATCTTCAACTGCATCCAGCTGTGCTCTGTATCTCTCCTTCCTACTCTTAATAGTCTGGTGTCTTTAAGACACTGTCCACATTTGCTCTGCTCCCCTGGCTCCTTTTCACTTGTCAGCTTGAGACAATCTGGCTTCTGCCCACCAATGGCTGTGGAACGGCTTATTTCAAGGGACTATTTTCTATCTTTTTCTTACTGAACACCCCTGACTATTGACTGCTCCCCTTTCTAGAAACCCTCTACCCTTTT
>NW_007769365.1:5737-6070 GCF_000696425.1 Galeopterus variegatus | reverse complement strand
CCTGGCAAAACATTTGTTTGGTTGCTATAAACCTTTTCGTATCTTCCAGACTTCCAGAAAGGTTTACCCCAACAACTTTGCCAAGTTTTCAGAGCCTTGGGAAGGATGGGCCCCAGAGGTCCCTCCTCTGCCGTGTTCACTGACATCACTTCTCACCAATCTTGTCTCCTGCTTTAACAGAACTATCCCACATGTTCCAAACCACTGTACTCCTAGAAATGCTACTAATATAGTAGGTCCCAGAACTTCAGGGCTTATTTCCATTCTTCCATTTTACTAAAATTAGGGCGCTTGGTATGAGAGTACTTCAAAAAGTTCATGGAAAAATAGAAT
>NW_007769365.1:0-250 GCF_000696425.1 Galeopterus variegatus | reverse complement strand
TTTGATACCCCATGTGCTGCTCTCCTCTGAACTTGACCCCGAGCTACCATAAGTGATGAGTCAGGAAATGCTGGTGCCACAGCCTGCCACTGATTGTGAATAGCCCACTCTCCTTGAGTGCTCCCGGGGGGCAGGTGGGTGAGCTTCCCACAGCTGCACTGGGTGCCAACGACTCTACCAGTCAAGCCTTGTGAATCTACACGGGCATTCCCAGCAGTTTCACTGAAGACACTTCATACAGGAATGATTT
>NW_007769364.1:5646-6070 GCF_000696425.1 Galeopterus variegatus | reverse complement strand
TTTAAAGATACTACTTGATCAGACACTTTAAATGCAGAATCTAATGTAATCCTCATAAAAACCCTGAGAACTTGGTGTTACTGTCCCCATTTTGTAGATGGAAAAACTGAGGCTTCTGATAGGCAAAAGGTTACAAAATGAGTTTTTATTAATAATCACCACTAGTATCTATTAGGCTTTTACAAAGGACATGATTACTGAGCTTGCACTCTTAAGGCAAAAATGAATAGCTACCAATTTTCCCAACAAATCAAAGAGTAGGGTTATGATGTCCATTTTTGAGATATAAATGAATGAGCATACCTTTGGGCAATTACTAGTCTTGGAATTTAGGGTCAGGAATTTATGGTATTTTTTTTTCCCCCTTTTTGTCTTTTTTCATGTCCAGCAACGGATCGCAACCCTCAGTGTCACGCCCGTACCG
>NW_007769364.1:0-273 GCF_000696425.1 Galeopterus variegatus | reverse complement strand
TAAGGAACAGAAATATTTGGCTCTAGGAATAATGAGCCCTTTTCTTTGCTGCTCTGTTTGACGTATCAATAATTCTCCAGATCACCCTTAGCCAAGATGATCAACTTCTCCTCATAAATACCAACCATCAGGTCACAGAAATATTATTACTACTCCTCTGAGGAGGGTCATCCAATAAGCAGAAGTTCAAATATGGAAAAGGAGTTGACACTTTTAAAGATACTACTTGATCAGACACTTTAAATGCAGAATCTAATGTAATCCTCATAAAAA
>NW_007769363.1:5463-6070 GCF_000696425.1 Galeopterus variegatus | reverse complement strand
GAACAGCATCAGCTCTCTGGTTGGCCTTCCAGGGCCATGAGACATACCTGAAGTGCCCAACCCACTTCACATCACAGAGCAGTCTCCGTACACATTTAATTGTCATGACGACCAGTGATTTTGATTTATTATTGTCCCTATAGTGCAGGTGAGGAGCCTGAGGATGGAGGGTGCGGGAACCTCGATCCCACATCTTTTGACTCCTGCCTCCCTCCACAAATGCCACAGTAGCTTATTTATATATTTTGATCTCAAACTGTTTAATCACTAGGTTGCTCTGCTTCAGCTTATTATCCTCAGATGCAACCTAGTCGACGCTTGGTTTGCGTCAATTAACTTCTAAAGGTAGGAAAAATTATTAATCTCTTTTTACCTCCAAAAACTGGTATTGGGATGAAAATTTACTACTGGTTTAAAAGCTCACAGCCTCCCTGGTATTTATCTGTTTTTGTTTGAAAGACTCAAGTTCCATGGTATTCAAGGTGTAGATCAATACCTAGAGTGCTGCCTGTCATTACTTACTCCATTACACTGATCTCTTTTAATATGTCTAGTAATGGTATGTTTCTGATGGTTAAGCTTTGGTCACATAGTTGATAGGCAAAAT
>NW_007769363.1:2769-3983 GCF_000696425.1 Galeopterus variegatus | reverse complement strand
TCCTAAAATATTCCTAACCAGTCCCTTCCTCTGCCTTCCCACCCCTACTTTCCCAGGTCAGGCCTTCCACATCCCTCACCTAGTCTGAGGCAACAGACCAAACTCGTGTGCACTGCAGCCAGTGATGCTTCTGAAAGGTAAATCTGACCAGGCCTTCCCCTCCTGAAAGCTCCTTCCAAAGCTCCCTATGGGCATGATCGCCTTGACTTTTAAGGCCCTCTTTGACCTTGTCTTTTGCCCTCTCCGTCACGTGCTCTGAAGGAGACCAGGTCAAAGAAGGGATGTGGGAGGAAAGAGGCAGGTCCGGGGCCAGGGCCCAGCATTCTGGTCTTCCCATCTCCTGTCACTGAAACTATTTTTTTCTTCTTCTTTTTCTATCCCATATTTCCTATTCTTTGGTGAATACATCATAATAGGAAAAGAAACTGACTAGGAGAAAAGGAGGTGCACTTGATTGAGGTGATTCCAGATGTGAGATGGGGCGAGGGGAGCACAAGCTCCTCCACAGGTGGGGCGCTGATAATTACGGGGCGATGAGGCCGAACATACATCAACTAGTGTGCGCCACGCACTGCCAGCCTCACCCGTCTTTGCACGCGTCAATACAGGTTTGGTAGCAGGTACGACAAGTTTAACACGTGAAAAAACAGAAAGCAAGAGAAAGAAAGCAAGAAAGCCGCCTCCTTCCCTGCCTTCCGTGGGGAGCCTGACTGTAGTGTGGAGATGCACCCGCTCCCTCTCATGCCCCCTGCCGGCCTGCGGCTTTGCCCAGGGTTTCCCTGTTGCCCATAACGTTAGTGCACCCTTTACCCCTCTAAAGAGCTACGGGAGGCACAGTCTTCACTGTGTCCACCCACTAAGAAATCATAAAGGGCCCTGTCAAACAAGTTAGCATCTGATAGTTTCTTCTCATGATGTCAAAAAATCTCAGTATTTGGAAACGTCTGGAAGCAACTGAGCTGTTTGCTTTGTATGCCAGGCATTCGGCATTGTGAGGGTGCAGCCAGGAGGACAGGAGCTGTCTCCTCCATCTTTGTGTCCTTGTTGCCTAGCATAGGGGTTGGCAGGGAAAATGCCTGTGAATGCTTGAGAAGGGGTCGCATGAACAAATAACTCGGGCCATACACTGGGAGGTGCAGCTTAGCTGACCTTTTAAATCTTTTAAGGTTTGACTTCTAAGCTCTTCCCAGAATACAGATTCTGTTCTTCCTGCC
>NW_007769363.1:0-570 GCF_000696425.1 Galeopterus variegatus | reverse complement strand
AGTGAATAAGCTCAGCATCACTCAGCTATAAATGACTGGTAATTACTTTTCCTAGAAATGTTTAGAGTTTCAAAAGAACCGGGGGTCTTAAACCCAGGGTGCAGACCTGTTAATGGCCAATCTCAAATGTCTACACGGCCAGGGTAGGAGTGGTATTGTAAGGGAAGTGGTTTTGGAGGGAGAGAGGACCCCAGTAACTTCAGAATAACATCATTGGGGTGCTGTCTTCTTTGCATCTACCCAAAGTGGGACCAGAACACTGCACACGAATTGCTCTGATAAAATCGAGGGGGCCCGAAAGGAGATCAGTCTTGCCTTAAAAGCTCTTGGGCTATGAGTTAATAAGAATTTTAATAAAAATGGAAAGTATAGCCCTGGGCTGTGGTACAATATCTCTCCGGGTTGCTGGTGTTCTATCAGTCAATCATACAATCTTTCTGACATTAGTAAAGTGGAGAGGGTAAGCGAAAACTGTGGGCCAAAGAAGGCTTCAAAACTATCACCTGCAGGAACAGCATCAGCTCTCTGGTTGGCCTTCCAGGGCCATGAGACATACCTGAAGTGCCCAAC
>NW_007769362.1:5835-6070 GCF_000696425.1 Galeopterus variegatus | reverse complement strand
GAAAACAAAACCACTCAATAATTTAAACAGGGGAAGTTTAATGTAAAGAATTGTTAACAGCAAGAAGAGATTGAAGCAGTGAAGGAAGAAGTAAATAAAATTCTAAGAAAAACAGGAATAGAGAGTAGCTGCTAATCCTGGGACTGAGACAGAGCCTTACAGAAAAAGCACATCTCAAAAAGTCACTCCTGCTCCTTGTCCCTAGTCCAGGGCTGAAACGCACACTTCATTGGAG
>NW_007769362.1:0-349 GCF_000696425.1 Galeopterus variegatus | reverse complement strand
TTTCTATCATTGTATTTTAATTTTTCTCTTATTCATCACACTCAGATCTCTTCTTATATAATCCTATCTCTATAACATTTTCTGATCTTCTTCCATAGACTTTACATCTTGCACATTTCCAAAAATGTCCCGTGTCTCTTCTATTAAATATTTTCCAGAGATATGCTTTTCTTCTTGATCTTCAGAATAATTTTTCCATTTTTTTCTTTTCAATTTTTTTCATTTTTTAAAAATCAGGCGTTATTTTTTAGAGAAACTTTAGCTTTGCAGAAAAATTGAGCAAAATGTATAGAAAATTTATATACATATCTCCTTGCTCTCCCAGTTTTCCCTCTTATTAACAGTTTGC
>NW_007769361.1:5270-6070 GCF_000696425.1 Galeopterus variegatus | reverse complement strand
GAGAGAGCACAAAAGAGAAATGGAGGGCGATTGGCTCATGCAATTGTGGAAGCTTGGTAAATCCAAAATCTTCAGGGGATTCTAGCAGGCCAGAGACCCAGGGGAGAGCTGTATTTGGAGTCCAAAGGCTATTTGCTGGCAGAATTCTTTCTTTCTTGGGGGAGGTTCATCTTTTACTCCACTTAGTCCTTCAAGTGACTAAATGAGGCCCACCATCTAGATGAGAGTAATCTACTTTACTCAAAGTCTACAGTTTTAAATGTTAATTTTATCCTAAATACACTTTCACAGAAACATCCAGGATAATGCTTGACCAAATATCTGGGCACCCCATGGCTCAGCCAAGTTGACACTGTGGTTCTCCACAAAAACTTGTTTCAGTTCCTAGCTAGTTTCTCATGTCCTGGCAATCAGGTAAGATAAAGTGAGTCTAATTTTGAAAACAACTTTTGAGATTCTAAGATAAAAAGTTTCTATACAATCACCCAGGTTTTCTACTTTCTTCTTCATTTTCTCCCCCTTTTTCTCTTCTTCTTCTTTTTCCACCCTCTTCCCTTCCCCTTTTTTGGTAAAAGAAAGATGTTGAAGAAAGAAAGTGAAGTTCCAGCAGTGACAGTTTTGCAGTGTGATGTCACAGCATGTTGCAATACTATTATGCCTAAGGCAAATGTATCTAAAAGACAAATTCCATTTTTAGGTGCATATACTATACAATAAATCAGCACTTAGAACTTTGATGTCTTTATATGTATTTTTCTTTCTTCTCAGGTAGGTGATTTTCAAAATGCAACAGTCTGAAA
>NW_007769361.1:2697-4796 GCF_000696425.1 Galeopterus variegatus | reverse complement strand
TCTTTATATGTATTTTTCTTTCTTCTCAGGTAGGTGATTTTCAAAATGCAACAGTCTGAAATATTAAAGTTTGGCTCCCAATTGCCTATGGGTAAAGTTTAAAAACCATTAACATATAACAGCTGCAAAAGGGACTATGGATCTCAGGCAATGGTGGCTGCTCCCTTCTGAGTCCCTTCAGCTAGTGACGCATCCATGTTCTCCAAGTGCTCTCCTGACTGTGCCCCGCCCTGCTGTCATATATGCCCGGCTGTGTCCTGCCCTGCTGTAACAGCTAAACTGGCCCAGAACTTTTCCCACTTAAACGGAAGTTATAACCATATAAGGTCACTCTTTTTCCCCAGTGTAAAAAACCAGAAGTGTAACAGTATAAAAGAGGCAGCTGGCTGCGTTCGGGGCTCAGCCTTTGTGACACGAGTCCGCTGAGCCACTGCTGGCATCAATAAACTGCTTCTTGCTACAAGCCCCGGTGTCCTGCGTCTCCTTCAGAGTTCACTGTAACGTGGCTAAAACATGCTGTAACACTAGCAGTGCCTCTGCTTGTTTGCATGTGGACAAGAAGCAGTGTTTTCTTTTCCATGTGGAAAATTGCAGGCCTGGAACAACAAGAGTTGAAAGAAGGCTACCTGTTGGAACATCCATGACAATTTCCCATGACCAACCTGTCCTGGTTATAACCATATTTCAGAACAAATGCTTCAGCTGAAAGGACAAAGCATAATTTCTTAATTTCAACCAAAATACAATTTCTAATCACTACCTGAGTAAATTGTAAGTTGCTAAAAAAAACCTCAGAAAACAAATACACAAGGTTGATTTAACTTACCAGATAAAGGGAAGAAAACACTTTCAAAATGAATTTTTATTCAAAATCACCAAAACCCAGAAACAACCCAAATGTGCATCAATTGGTGAATGGATAAGCAAATTGTGGTACATCCATATAAAGTTATACAAAAAGAACAAATTACTGCTACAGGGAACAACCTGGATAAATCTCAAAAGCACTATGCGAAGTGAAAGAAGCCAGACGAGATTCTACCAATATGACTTTAGGGAAAAGGCAAAATTATACAGACAGAAATCAGATCAGCAACTGCCAGGAGCTCAGGACGGCAGGAAGGGGTTGGCTACAGAGAGCCATGAGGGAATTTTGGGGGTGAAAGTCTATATTTTGATTGTGGTGGTGCTTACATGATTGTCCAAACTCAGAACTGTAACACATAAATAGGGTAAACTTCCTGTATATAAATTATGCCTCAATCAACAGGACTTCTAAAAAGTGACGAATGACGATGGAAATGTCTGGAGAAAGAGACAATGAGTCCTGGAAAATGAGGGGAAAAGATGGCAATTATCGAAGCCTTACTAACCCTTCATGCTCTCCAAAAGCTCACGTTCACCATGAAGCACACTGAGCGGTTGGTTTGCAGGGACCAGGAAGGGAAGCAGCAGGGTGAGACCCTGTCCTCTGTGCGATTCTAAACATTTCTGCTGAGATCTGCCAGGGCTTTTGTTTATTTCTCAGACGCTTTCCCTATCCACTGGAAGGTTGAAAACATACAAGACAATTGAACCTTTTTGGTCATGAAGATGATGTAGGGGTGATTCCCCTAGAAAAGGATCCCCTTCCTGTTCCAGCTGGTGTAGTTTCTCCCCAAGTGTGTTAAATGGACTCCGACCACGTTAGTTTGGTCTCCTCCTTTCTGTTTCTTGGCTGTACCTCACAGTGGGATACGAGGAAAACTAAAAAAGACAAGTGGGGTTTTTTTTGTTTGTTTATTTTTGCCTTGAAGAGGTGACCAAAAAAGGGGGGCAGGGAGAGGGTTGCCTGAATAAGTTACAAAGGAGTTTCAGGGATAGTGGTGTGCCATGAAAAGTGCCACTGATGTTCCAGCTGGACTCAGAGCCAGGGGACTGTCAGCAGAAGCAGCATGACTGAATCCTAATTGTCATAAGAAAGGCAGGGGTAGTGAAACAGGAGCCTTGACAGGGAGGGAAGAAGGAGTTGAAAGAAAGGTAAAAGAATCTAGGTTTTTACTGATCGAAGTAAAGATCCCAAATTGCATGCAATGGTGACTTGTACTGCTGAGCTATCT
>NW_007769361.1:0-690 GCF_000696425.1 Galeopterus variegatus | reverse complement strand
ATTTGCTCACAGGTGCTACATCTCATGAAAGACATAAGTGACTTGGAAACCATCACAGATTTGAAGAAACTTGGAGTGAAATTGATTTGTGAATACTCTCAGGGAGTACTCAACTTTTAGTTCCATGCAATGCAGGAATCTCTTTCATAATATCTCAGTTAATGATCTGAGCCCAAATCTTACATCTCATCAGTGCTGGGGCCTTGCTCACCATGTTACAACGTAGGTCCTTCAATTTTTAAACTTACTGAACCTCCCTATAAATTTTCTTCACTGGTCCTGGCTTTCATATAAACCATGACCCACTTCCAAATGACCTTCCCACATGTGAGGATGAAAATACGATTCTGCTACTCCTTCCCTGTATCAATTTCTCTTTTCTGGGAAATAAGCTTCCTGTCTTTTATCATTTCTTCTCAACAGTGTCCAGATTCTTGGCTGTACTAGGCACTCAGCTCTGCCCACTACCCCACCCATCAGCCCTGCACCTAATATTGCAACAAGACTAAGGCTGTCCTGACTTTTTTTGGTAACTTTGCTGTTGGCTTAACACTGAGCTTGGCATGATAGAAACTGCCTAAGGAAAAGATGAGGCCCCTGGCTCAGAAAAGTAGTCTTGAGATCTGGTGTGTGGTGGTGGGTTCTACCAGGACAAAGGACCCAGACTCTGTAGGCACCTGAAGTTCAGCC
>NW_007769360.1:5325-6070 GCF_000696425.1 Galeopterus variegatus | reverse complement strand
TTTAACTAGGACTTCCAGTACAATGTTGAATAGTAGTGGTAAGAAGAAACATACTTACTTTTCCCTGATCTTAATGGGAAAGCATCTAGTATTTCATCATTACATCTATTGTTAGCTGTAGGTTTTTTCTAAATGTTCTCTATTCAAATTGAAGAAGTTACCTTTTATTCCTCGTTTTCTCAGTGTTTTTATCATAAATGGTATTGGGTTTTGTTAAATGCTTTTTCTGCACCTATTGATATGATCATATGGTTTTTCTTCTTTAGCCTGTTGATATGATGAATTGCACTACCTGATTTCTAAATGTTGAGCCAGCCTTGCATACCTGTAATCAATCCTACTTGATCATGATATAGAATTATTTTTATGCATTGTTTTTATGCATATTGTTCCCAATATTTTGTTGAGGATTTTTGCATCTATGCTCATGAGAGTTATCAGTCTGTAGTTTTCTATTCTTATAATGTCTTTGTCTGATTTTGGTATTAAGGTAATGCTGTCCTCACAAAATGAGTTAGAAAATATTCCCTCTGCTTCTATTTTCTGGAAGAGGTGGTAAGAGAATTGGTATAATTTGTTCCAAAAATGTTCGGTAGAATTCATCAGTGAACCCATCTGGGTCTGATGCTTTCTGTTTTGGAAGTTTATTAATTACAAGAGTATTTCAAAAAGTTCATGGAAGGACCAGCCTGTGGCTCACTTGGGAGAGTGTGGTGCTGATAACACCAAGGCCATGGGTTTGGAT
>NW_007769360.1:3131-3779 GCF_000696425.1 Galeopterus variegatus | reverse complement strand
ATCATGACCTGAGAGCATAATTTGTAAAATTTATATTCTTTTAAATTTGTTAAAACATGTTTTATGGCCCAGAATGTGGTCTATCTTGGTAAATATTCCATGTGAACTTGAGAAAAATGTGTATTCTGCTGTTGTTGGATGAAGTATTCTATAGATGTCAATCAGATCCAGTTGGTTGATGGTGCTGTTCAGTTCAACTATGTTCTTGCTGATTTTCTGCTGGCTGGATCTGTTGATTACTGATAGAGGGATACTGAAGTCTCAAACTATAACAGCGAATTTGTCTATTTTGCCTTGCACTTCTATCCATTTTTGCCTTGTATTTCAACATTGTATTGTTAGGTGCATACATGTTAAGCATTGTTATGTTGTCTTTGAGAAGTGACTCCTTTATCATTAAGTAATGTTCCTCTTTATTCCTAATAATTTTTCTTGCTCTGAAGTCTAATTTGTCTGAAATACTTCAGCTTTCTTTTGATTAGTGTTAGCATAGTTTATCTATCTCCATCCCTTTACTTTTAATCTATTTCTTTATATTTAAAGTATATTTCTTCTGTTTTCTATTCATTGCCTTTATTCTTTTTTTCTTTTTCTTTTTTCCTTTTTGTCTTTTTTCGTGACCGGCAACGGATCACAACCCTCAGTGTC
>NW_007769360.1:0-1205 GCF_000696425.1 Galeopterus variegatus | reverse complement strand
GCCCTGTTTTTTTCTTTCAATGCTTTAAATATTTCACACCACTTTCTTGCTGAAGAGAAATTTGACATAATTCTTATCCTTGTTTTTTATAGGTAAGGTGTTTTTTTCCCTCTGGCTTCTTTCAAGATTTTCCCTTTGTATTTGATTTCTATAGTTTGAATATGACATTCTTAGGTATGTATATATATTTTGGGGGGGTATTTATCCTGCTTGGTGTTCTCTGGGCTTCCTAGGTCTGTGGTTTAATGTCTGTCTTTAATAATTTTGGAAAATTCTTGGTAATTACTTAAAATATTTCTTCTGTTTCTTTATCTCTTTCTTCACCTTGTGGTATTCCCATTATGCATATATTATTCCTTTTGTATTTTGTCTCACAGTTCTTGAATATTTTGTTCCATCATTTTCATTCTTTTTTCTCTTTGCATTTCAGTTTTGTAGCTTTCTATTGATATTTCTTCAAGCTCATTGATTCTTTCCTTGGGTATTTTCCATCTATTGATGAGCTCATTTATGACATCCTTCATGGATGTTACAGTGTTTTTTTTTTTTTTATTTCTAGCATTTTGTTTTAATTCTTTCTTAGAATTTCAATCACTCTGCTTATATTACTCATCTGTTCTCGAATGTTATGTACTTTTTTCATTAGAGCCCTTAGCATATGAATCATAGTTGTTTTAAATTCCCTGTCTAATTCAAATATCTCTGCCATATCTGTTCTGATACAAAGTTGTAAGTCTTGTTCTGATGTCTGTTGAAAGTCTTTGTCTCTTAGCATACCTTGTACTTTTTGTTGAAACCTAACATAATGTGCTGGGTAAAAGTGACAGAGACAAAAAGGCCATTTGTGAGGTTTTGTGTATCTGGTTAGGAGTTAGTCTGTGTTTATTACTCACTATAGCTATTGGTGTCAGAGGATAAATTTGCTTTGGTGTTCTCATTTTTGTCTCCCCTATTCTGTTGTCTTTGGGTTTTCCTAGAGCCTTCTTCAAATTAGGTCTGAGATGTGCAGTTTTTTCTATTGTATTTCCATTATTATACAGGAGCCCTATTAATGTGATGGTGATGTAGAGGAGGAGAAGCATTCTATAGTTATATGATTAAGTCTCAGTCTGTTAATGAGCTTCTGCTCCTGGACTGTGACTCTCACAATTACTTCTCTTTTTTTTTTTTTTTTTTTTTTTTTCTCCCCCCTTTTGTGGGCAGGG
>NW_007769359.1:5805-6071 GCF_000696425.1 Galeopterus variegatus | reverse complement strand
AAAATTATTTCTTTTTATTTAAAGATGGGGATTTTCCTCTGTATTTGTGGAGTGATTTTTAGGATCAGCCAAATATTGATGCCAAATAGTTCTTTTTATATAACCATGGAAAGGATATTTCAGGAGTCTGTCCAAAGGATTTCAATTGCCCTTTCTTTCTATCAGATGAACTGTCCAACAATATTCAGATCTCACCCACCCTGCTTCAACTCTCTGCCTGAAGGTGGGAATCTTAAATTGTCTGACTGGTACTGAGTCTTGAAAAA
>NW_007769359.1:0-247 GCF_000696425.1 Galeopterus variegatus | reverse complement strand
CCTGCTGCCCTGCTATTTATTTCCAAATATCTCTGGAAGATAGGATACTATTACAATTCAGACATAAAGTGCCTGGCTTGGCTCCAAATTCCATGCTGATCTTTATAAAATGCAGTTGAAAGACATTGCATATTTGTAAGTGCATCTTTTCCATAAAGTGTAACATTTCACTTGCATAGTTCAAAATAGTATGAATTAATATTACTATCATTGCTAAGGGATTTAAGGATCAACCATATTTTAAAAT
>NW_007769358.1:5497-6071 GCF_000696425.1 Galeopterus variegatus | reverse complement strand
TGATCTCCTTTAGTCTAAAACAATTTTTCTAAGACTATTTTTTCCTTTCATGGCATAGATATTTTGAAGAGCCAGGGCAGTTGTTTATCAAGATAGCCCTTAATCTGGATTTGAAGGTTGTTCCCTCCTTTTTGGCAAGAACATTACCAGAATGTCTTTTGAGCTCATCACATCAGGAGGTATATGATGTTGGTGTGGCCCATGATTGGTGATGTTAAGTTTGGTCATTTAGTAAAAGTGGTACTGCCAGGTTTATCTTGTGTAAAGGTAAATTTCCTCCCTTTGTAATGAAAAAGCTATGTGTGGAGGGCTAGTTTGAGACTGAAGGTTCATCCTGTTCCCCAACAATCTTTCACCCAATGGTTTTAGCATCACAGATGATTCTTGCCTGGTGATTTCTTCTAACTCGATAATACATTCTACATTTACTACTTGGCACTCTTCTGTTAGGAAGTTAAAGTTTTTTGTATCAATATAGACTTTTAGGTTCTTTTTTTAAAAAAAATTAATGCGTCAAAATCCATTGTAGCCATCATAATCTTTAATGCTCAAGGTGTCCCAAATTTGGCCGGCA
>NW_007769358.1:0-253 GCF_000696425.1 Galeopterus variegatus | reverse complement strand
CTCAAAAAAATTAATTTTTAAAGAGATAACGTAACCATTACTGATACACATAGCTAGTAAATAATGCTGATATGATACTGGAGGGGCCAGATCATAAACTCTGCCTCTACAGAGCGGACTAGACATGTTCTCATATACCAAGTATCTAGGGACAGTACCCAGGGTCACGAGCCATTACACACACACACACACACACACACACACACACACACACACCATGTTCCAGAAAAGAACACAATTGCATGTTTTATTT
>NW_007769357.1:5806-6071 GCF_000696425.1 Galeopterus variegatus | reverse complement strand
TTTCAATTTACTCTCCTCTAAGGCTGATAATGCTTGAGGGTTGTGCTGAAGAGAGATTAGAGTCAAGTAATAGAAATGACACACGTAACACTTGTTTTCTGCTATGGTCAATACGAAAAATTATCCTACTTTGATGAATAGAAACCTGGTGTGCTGAGAAACACAGAAAAATGAGAAAATGCAAATTAAATGGTCCTTTTATATTCAAAGGAAAATTCAAGTATGTTTAGAATTGGGCTCTCTCCAGATGTGACTAAATGACAAG
>NW_007769357.1:0-282 GCF_000696425.1 Galeopterus variegatus | reverse complement strand
ACAATAGTTTGATGGGGAAAGAGCAATAAGGAATGCAGACTGTGCCTAGAAGCTGGAAAAGACAAAACCTTGATTTTACCCCAATGAGACTCAAGCCAGACTTCTGACCTACAGAACTGCAGGATAAATGTGTGTCTTAAACCAATGAATTTGTAGTGATTTGTTATAGCATCCATAAAGACTTGGTATGTTTCAAATGCTGTTCTCCAATAAAAGGAGTGAGGTCTCTTTGGAGAAACAGCTAACTCTATGGCTGCAACAGGGCACATGTAAGATTAGCAA
>NW_007769356.1:5521-6071 GCF_000696425.1 Galeopterus variegatus | reverse complement strand
CTCTGCTGTGACGGGTACTTCATTGTGGTTCCCTTCACTCTTTCTACACATTTTTTAAATAACCCTTTAATTTACCCTATGTAGGGGGTTGAATATGTCCACATTCTACCCCCCAGAACCTGTGAATGTGACCTTAATTGGGAAAAAGGTCTTTGAAGATGTAATGAAGTTAACGATCTTGAGATGAGATCATACCAGATTGCCTAGGTGGGCCCTAAATCCTATGGTGAGTGTCTTTGTAAGAGACGAATAAGAAAAGACACACAAGGAAAGTGGGGAGAAGCCATGTGAAGACAGAGGCAGAGATCGGAGTGATGCAGCCACAAGCCAAGAGATGCCTGAGGCCACCAGAAGCAGGAGGAGGGAAGGAAAGATTTTCTCCTTGAGCATTCAGAGAGAATGTGACCCTCCTGACACTTTGATTTTGGACTTCTGGTCTTTAGGCCTGTGAGAGAATAAACTTCTGTGGTTTTAAGCCACTCAATTTGCGGTCATTTGTTATGGCAGCCCTAGGAAACTAATGCAACCTTCTCAAGTTATTTCTAATTTG
>NW_007769356.1:0-212 GCF_000696425.1 Galeopterus variegatus | reverse complement strand
CCTCCCTCCTGGGTTACCTTGGTTTGTCTGTATATACTTGGACTCAAAGTTGCGACCTCTCTCCAGAAAGCCCTTGCTACACGGCCCTTTTTCTCTGTGTTCTGATAACCACTCCCATGTCTCCTCTTCCCAGCCCCAGGGGCAGTAACAGCTCTGCTGTGACGGGTACTTCATTGTGGTTCCCTTCACTCTTTCTACACATTTTTTAAATA
>NW_007769355.1:4205-6071 GCF_000696425.1 Galeopterus variegatus | reverse complement strand
AAACTTCCTTGTCTTTACAATAAAAGGGAGAAGCTAACTTTGAATCGGGGCTGTCACATTCGGTTTTCTCCTCCTAATGGAGAAATTACTGAAGTGCAGTCCTTCTGGGCCTCTCAATGCATACATAGTGCTTTGAGTAATCCTTTGCATCTCACCCTAACTTCACCCTGGGGGAGAGGTGACATTTTCCAACTTATTACATGATTACAGGTCTATTTAATTTTTTATATTTCTCAAGTCATTTTTTTTATCATTTATGTATATTTTTAAAAGTTATTCATCTATTCCAGATTTTCTAACATTTATTTCAGACATTTACATAACTATGTATGCATTTTTTTCTTTAAAAAATTCTCCTTATCTGTTAAATCTAATTTTTCATTTCTTCATTCCATTTATCATTTTCCTTGGATGAATTTATTTCTCTTTTAAAACATCCTTTACATCATTTCTCATATTATTTTCTAATTCATACATTTCTGGGTTTTGATAAATTATTTTCAAATACATTTTAAAATAAATTTCTTTAATTATTGTTGGTTTATCTTTTCTCTAAGTTTTTGATTTGGAAGTTTATATTTACTTTTATGTTTGGTATTAAAACCATTTAATGCTATTAAACCTTTAAATATAGTCTTTCTGTCTCCCATGTTTTATTAAGTACTGTTCACATGTATTTTCAATAATTTCTCAATGGTTTCTAAGTCTTCATTTTATTTTAAACCCAACAGTCATATGAAGCATGCTTTTGAATTTCCATTTGGCAAAGATTTTGTTTTTATGGCTGTGTTTAAATTTGTTATTTAAAATTTAGCTTCATTGCTTTGTGGCCATGAAATGCAACCTGAGTATTTTCTACTTTTTTATTTTCTTTGTGGTACAGAAAGTTATCACTTAAAAAAAGATGTTTCATAAGATCTCAAAAAGAAGTTATAAGCTCTATTTTGGGGGCCTTTTTTCCTTTTTTATTGTGGCAAAATATATATAACATAAAATTTACCATTTTAATCACTTTTCTTGTTTTTTTGTATTTTTTTTTTGGCATCTAGCTGGTACAGGGATCGAACCCTGGACCTTGGTGTTACCAGTAATGTGCTCTAACCACTGAACTAACTGGCCAGCCCCATTTCAACCATTTTTGAGTGTACAGTTCTTCAACCATTTTTAAATGTACAGTTCAGTGGCCTTAAATAAATTCTCATTGTTGTGCAACCATCACCTCCACCCATCTTTAGGACTTTTTTATCTTCCCAAACTGAAACAACATTTCCATTGAACAATAACTCCTCATTCCCTCCTTCCCCAAGTCCCTGGTAATCTCCTATTTTCTGTCTCTATGAATTTGACTATTCTAGGTACCTCATATAAGTGAAATCACATCATAGTTTTATTTTGTGTCTGGCTTATTTCACTCGGCATATTTCACTTATGTCTTCAAGGTCCATCAACGTTGCAACATGTGCCAGAATTTCATTCTTTTTAAAGGCTGAATAATATTCCATTGTATGTATATAACACATCTTGTTTATTCATTCTTGTAAGCTCTATTTTTAACAAAATAATTAATATATGTTTCATTAACACAAAACTATATTATTCAAATCCTGACTTACTTGTCTATTTAATCTGTCAATTTGGTGGATATAAAACACATTTTCCTACTGTAACTGTATTTCTTTCATTTCCTTTTATATTTCTCTTTGACTTTTCTTTGTGTAATATAACATGGTATTATTTGGCTCATAGGTATATGATTATTGTGTCTTTATTTTAATTGTGCCATGGATTGATATAAAATCTTCCTATGATCCCATTTAATGATTGTGGATTTGTGGTCTCCTTTGTATGACTGATTTCTCTGTTATT
>NW_007769355.1:0-3809 GCF_000696425.1 Galeopterus variegatus | reverse complement strand
ATTAACACAAAACTATATTATTCAAATCCTGACTTACTTGTCTATTTAATCTGTCAATTTGGTGGATATAAAACACATTTTCCTACTGTAACTGTATTTCTTTCATTTCCTTTTATATTTCTCTTTGACTTTTCTTTGTGTAATATAACATGGTATTATTTGGCTCATAGGTATATGATTATTGTGTCTTTATTTTAATTGTGCCATGGATTGATATAAAATCTTCCTATGATCCCATTTAATGATTGTGGATTTGTGGTCTCCTTTGTATGACTGATTTCTCTGTTATTATTTTCACTCTATATGAACATTTATTCTTTTATTTTTAAACCTTCTGAATCATTTCTTCAGTATGTCTGGATCTGTTTGTTATGGAATCTGGAGGTGTCTTCCTTTAGGTACGTGAGCTCACCCTGTTTCCACACGCTGCTGCAGCTGCTATGCTTGGCTCCACTCTTGTTAACTTATCTTTATCATTTCCGCTCTCTCTGAATTTCCTTGTGTTTTGCTGTACAAATTATATTTTGTTTGATTTGATCTTTTGTTGGAATTTGGAAGAGAAAAATCTTGTTTTAAGTAGTACAAACCTTTTAAGGCCTTTTAAGTTTATCAGATAACTAATGAGTATCTGGCTCTTGTTTTTCAAATCATCCAATTTGACGTGGCACAACCTTCCCTTCTCCTCACTTCCTCCTCATTTCATCACCCTCTGGGGGTCCTGATCCAGGTTGTTACTATACAATATTCCATTTTTATTATACATCTTTTTCAATATTTTATTTGGGCTTTTCTGATATGTTTTAGAGCTTTTTAACAGCAATTATTTATATTTCTGTATTTGATTAATTTGAATACTCACCACCAGGCCTTTTTCTATGATTTTCTCATTTCTGATCTTTTGTTTTTGCACATCAGTGATCCACCTGGAGAATGGCTTTGATGCTTGATCAGGATTGGTAGAAAACTAGGGTAAGCTCTGATCTTGCATGTGAGGTTGTTTTTCTATGGTGTTTGCTCATGAATGGCAACAGTTTGTATACCTGCCAGACTACTGGGCTACAGCCTTTTCTCATCAATATCTTGTAGTCATTGCTCTGTGGATGTCCACAGTTTAGTTTTTGGATGGGAAAGTTAAAGCTCGCCTGACTTTTATTTTTTGTAGGTAAATTTTATATTAACATGGCTGCATATTAACAAGATTATATTTTATTTTTATTTTTAATGTGACCAGTAAGGGGATCACAACCCTTGGCTTGGTGTTGCCCACACCGCGCTCAGCCAGTGAGCGCATCGGCCATCCCAACATAGGATCCGAACCCGCGGCAGGAGCGCTGGTGCGCTCCCAGTGCTGCACTCTCCCGAGTGAGCCACGGGGCTGGCCCTTAACAGGATTTTAAATATCTCTTTTTGAAGATATTCCAGAACATGTGTAGATACAGAATTTATTTTATTTACTTTGATTATAATTCAATAAGCCCAATTAATATGTCCACCTGAATAATTTATTTTAAATCAGCAAAGTTTTACTTTTAATATTTATTTTATTTAATGAGTATTAAGATTTAATATTTAACCATTGCTGCTGTACCCATTCTGGTTTCTTCTTCAGGAACCTCCATAAGTTATTCATCCAACAGAGATTTACTGAGTGCCAGCTCTGTGCGAGGCACTGCTGTTGGCCCTTGGATTTTCATCAATGAGCAAAACAGATTCCCACTTTTTTCTTTTTGTCCTTTTTGAGACCAGCCACACCGCGCTCAGCCATTGAGCGCACCGGTCATCCCTATATAGGATCCGAACCCGCGGCGGGAGCGCTGCTGCACTCCCAGCACTGCACTCTCCCGAGTGCGCCACGGGCTCGGCCCAAGATTCCCACTTTTAAGCAGCCTGAAATCCCACCAGGAGAAACAGATAATAAATAGTAAACCTAACAAACGTAGACTAGATCGTGTGTTAGGGATCTAGGGAAGGGGGCGAGATGAGATTGGTGGTTGGGGAAGGCCTCAGAGAAAAGATAGGGTTTTTCTTTTGGGGGAGGTTTCGCCTAGTTTTTGCCCTTTCCTTCCTTTCTTCTGCTGCGGTGCCATTTGGGTGCTGGGATGCTGTGTTGGTGGCTCTGCTGCACGCAGCGCAGCTCTGCTTTTTCTCTCCCTGCTTCCCCCTGAGGCTCTGCCCTGTGGTCTTAACCCTTCCGTTGTCAGCCTCCTTCCTAAGGTCTGCCTCCTCGGCTCGTTTTCTGTTTTTGGCTTCTTCCACTCCCTTAATAGAAGTTGTGTGCTCCTGTACCATTTTGTGAAAGATAAACATATATCTTTTAAAAATTTCTTTCTGTTTTCTGAAGGAAATCATACTTTCTGAGAAAAAGGCATGCTTTTCCTCGGATCAAGATTGTCTCCTTCATGTGGCGGTGCCTCTTCATAGGTGCTTCTCATTTTGTTATTTCACTCATTCCTCCACGAGATAGCACCATGGGCCTGTGGCCCCACCCTCTGCATGGTGACCGTCCCCTTGCTCACAACCTGGAGCCAGCTGCAAGGCCACATGCAGGCCGTGTCCCTCCATTCTTAGACTTTCCAGATGACAGACGCACCAGACGCCGTGTTCTTTGCTCCGCTCCTGCGGTGGTGCAGCTCTGGCTCGTTGGCGTCTCCCTTTGGGGGATGACTACACACTTACACGTCTCAGGCAGGTCTGCCCGGCCCTTCTGCCTCCAACCGCAGTGCATAATAGGAGTGAAGCTGTCATCTCTGAAGGTGTCGATAAATAAGAAGCAGACCGCCAGGGTGAGGCGTGAGAAGATCTTCTTGGTACGTGGAACCTGCTCTGATCAGCTATGAAGTTGGCTTTGCGAAGTAAGCTATTGTCACCCTATCTTTCAATGAGCTGCGTTCCTAACTCCCAGTCTCCTCGGCAGTACGTTCTTTCCAGGTCACAGGGTGGTTGGGCATGTAGGATAGAGCCCCAAAATGTTCTTCTCCATCTATTCCCATCATCAAGTGACTTTGGCAATGAGATTTTCTCTTATTTCCTGCATTTGCCAGTCTGATCTTGGATTTTTGTGTGGACATTAAGACAAAGAGTGACGAATACCACTGATCTCCCATGACATGGCCATGGACGCCTGCGTTAACTTATTTACTCTTTACATCTGGACGTAAAATCACCAGCACAAGGCAGGCATTATTGCTGCTATCTTATGATAAGCTTGGGGAGGCTCGAGAGGCTCCACACCTCACCCAGGGTAACCTGTCTAAAATGACATGTAACCTGTCTGAAATGACATGACATGTGCCCTCTCACCCTACCTCTTCCACTGTTGCTCTCTGACACCACGTGGATGGTGATGACACACTTTTCCCCAGCAGTTTGGTATTCCTCTTAGAAATTCTGTCTGCCAACTAGGGGTGTGTGTGTGTGTGTGTGTGTGTGTGTGTGTGTGTGTGTGTGTGTACGTATGGTCACAAGGATAGTTTGTATCATAGCTGAAAGTAAAACTCAAGTCTTCTTATTTTAAATTCAGATTTTCTTTCTTTTTTATACTATCTCACTAAACAGAATTAGGGGGGAAAAAATCTCTCACCAGAAATTCCCTAATACGCATTGCAAAACAGAATAAAACTCTCGGTGTGTATGTCAAGCATTGTGCTTCTCTGTTGGTGTGCTGACCACCAGATGGAGGCGGCCGCATCATCTGTTGTGCGTACCACAGAGGGGCAGAGGTGGTGGCATCTTGAGGCCTCCTTTCATTCCACCGGGCTCCCTGCTGGCCACATCCTGGTGCAGGAACTGCACTTGTGGAAATCCAAGAC
>NW_007769354.1:5681-6071 GCF_000696425.1 Galeopterus variegatus | reverse complement strand
AATTTAAGAAATACTACTTTTGCAAATTTTGCAAAAGCAGTTACATGTGAACACACTGTTACATCCTTCTTTCAGGAACCTTAGAAAGATCCATGTGAGTGAGGCTCCTTGAAGCTTTAATTTCTTTAACTTTATGATAAATCTTTCTCTGTCCAAGTCCCACCTTTAGTTGAATAGAGTAAATGGCAGAGGATTTGAAATTTCCAGCTGGTCTTTATTCTTCCTCTAATAGTCTTGGAGGTAAGGAGAGGTTACTAGCATATTTATTTCCCCTGGGATATGAGTTGTTGCACATACTTTGGAAAGCAGAAGCCACTATGGTCAGTATGGTTTCTAAATTATTACTATTATGTTTAATTTTCCTTATACTTTCATTCAATGACTTTGACA
>NW_007769354.1:0-790 GCF_000696425.1 Galeopterus variegatus | reverse complement strand
CCGTGGGCCTGCCAGAGGAGGCTGATCTTCCTCTTTCATTCTTATCTTTCCACCTGCAGAAGAATCACAGATCCGCCTGGACTCATGTTGAACTTGAATCACTGCGCTTTTGAATCCAAGGTTTCTTTGGCTGGATGAAGAGAACGGGCAGCTGCTGGCACCTCTCCATTTTGCTTTCTCTGACTCCGTGAATTCAAGTGAACTACAGTTCAGCTAAAGGCTGCACTTACACTGTTTTAAAACAGCCATTCTCATAGCTCACATTCTGTAGAAAAATGTTCTTTAGATTATTTCTGGCAAAGATTTCTGGCTATCCATGAATATAATTTCTCATGTAAAATCAGAAATCAATCCTCCTTCTGTAAATTCTCACTGTTAAAAACTCCCTAGTCAAGGCAGTTTTGGGTCCTGCATACTTTATTCAAGATTTGGGGTATCTGAAAGATTGTACCTTACCACTTGATGCTCTTCTCACCCTCCAAATACTTTACACCCTTCATTTTTCAGGTAATCTACCTTTAGGCTTCCCAGGAAACACAATTCTCAGATCTTATTATGCAGATCAGTTTAGCTTTGTACCATCCATGGCCTCCGGCCTTTCTTGCATATCCAAAATTCATTGAGAAGCTCTGAAAAACCATGGATCACTTTCTCTCACTTGAGAGGTGAATGCAAGTTTTATGGAGCTTAAAGCGTATATGATTTTATAGGCCCTCTTTAAGAAAAAATAATTTAAGAAATACTACTTTTGCAAATTTTGCAAAAGCAGTTACATGTGAACACACTGTTA
>NW_007769353.1:5269-6071 GCF_000696425.1 Galeopterus variegatus | reverse complement strand
GAGAGAAGCCTCGCCTGAGCGGCCGTGGAGCTCCGGGCGGAGGTACGGCAGCGGAGGCTAAACTGAGGCCCGAGAGCCCGGCCCCGGCCATCCCAGCGCGCCCCCTGCCGGCCGCTCCACAGCGCAGCCCTGCCAGGCTCCGGGTGGCCAGGCCTAGGCAGAGGGAAGGGCGAGAGGCTGGCGCCTGCTCTGCTCTCGGGCACATTGACCGCGCTCCTCTTGGGCTCTCACAGCTTGGATGTGGCCAACCATGTCGCCTCTATCACCTGCGTTTAATTTTTTATTCACCCACCCATCTTTTCTCGAATTCATCAGTTTTTGCCATCTCCCAATCTGGGAAGACATCTGTGCCATGTCTGAGCCCCGAATCCTCCCTCTGCTTCAGGGTCCTCCTAGCAGAGCCTTCTGGGGTGGGGACAAGGACCGGGAGCCCTCGCCCACCCTCTATCCCAGGCCCCACCTCTTTGTGAATTCAAGTCAGCAGAGTGCAAATGTGTTCAGAGCAATAACCAGTCACACTAACAGGTGTTATTAAAAGGAATTTAATAATCTTAATTAAAAACTCTTAACAGCGAATTCTGTCACAGGTCTTGGCAGCTGGAAGCAACTCCAGGGACATGTGCCCCCTTGGGATGTGGAGGAGCCACGGTGTTGGACCCGAGGCCCACCACTGCCGCATGGTGAGGGGTTACCTGAAAATTACTTCAATACAATATCAAAGATCAGCGAGGGTTTTTTTTTAAAAAAGTTTTAAATATATTAGACTCTCTTGATTGCCATTTGTACACAAAAGCTCCTGATA
>NW_007769353.1:0-214 GCF_000696425.1 Galeopterus variegatus | reverse complement strand
CCACGGCCCCGCCCCCTGATGTGCTATTGGCTGCCCCGCCGCCTGACCCGCCCCTTGCTTCCACCGCGGGAGTTGCTGAGCGGAGTTTGAACCTCGCTACTCTGTATCTGCCCCAAGGTAGCCGGTCCCTCTCCTGCCCTGCGGGGAACCGAGCTCTGCGGTCAGCTAGAGAGAGAAGCCTCGCCTGAGCGGCCGTGGAGCTCCGGGCGGAGGT
>NW_007769352.1:5637-6071 GCF_000696425.1 Galeopterus variegatus | reverse complement strand
GACAGCACTGCGCCCTCGCCACCTGGGCTAACCGGCCAGCCCTCCTTTTCTCTTGCAGAGCATTGGGCTCACCAGGAGGGTGGTTGCTCCTGACATCCCAGGGCCACCACACTGAACCAGACAGAAAGAATCCATCTTCCTGCAACATGGCAGGTAAACGATTCGCCCTGGGGGTGTAAAGCCCATATCATTAAGGCTAATGGAATATGTTGGGATATGGGAGTTGTAGAGTCTTTGAGAACTTGGACAATTTTTAGTTTTAGTAATCCTTTGTTTTCTCTACATTTTTCTTTTCTTTTTTTTTTTTTAAAGATGACCAGTAAGGGAATCTTAACCCTTAACTTGGTGTTGTCAGCACCACGCTCACCCAATAAGCAAACCGGCCATCCGTATATGGGATCCGAACCCGGGGCCTTGGTGTTATCAGCACCGCA
>NW_007769352.1:0-337 GCF_000696425.1 Galeopterus variegatus | reverse complement strand
ATATATATATTTTGTCTTTTTCCGTGTCCGGCAACGGATTGCAACCCTCAGTGTCGCCCCCTGTACTGGACCGGGACCGGCAAGGGGATCGCAACCCTCGGTGTTGCTCCCGCGCCTCGCTCAGCCAGTGAGCGGGAACCGGTCTGTATGTGGGATCCAAACCCTCGGGCCAGAGCGCCGCCGCGCTTCCTAAGCGGCACACTATCCAGTGCGCCACCGGGCCGGCCCTAAAAAATATTTTTAAATGTGGACGAGCACAGGGTGAAAAGTACAAGGCCCTTTCCACGTATACTCCAGTCCCACACCACACCCCAGAGACAAGCACACTCAACCTTTG
>NW_007769351.1:5868-6071 GCF_000696425.1 Galeopterus variegatus | reverse complement strand
CATCATTACAATATGCAATCGTTCTTTGTGTCTGTTGACCAATTCCTCATTAGTGCCCCTTAATCCTCCCTTCTCTCCCCTTTTCCATATCTAGTTTTCTAAAAGTTCAATGTTTTACTGTGATTGTTGTTTCTTTCTTTCTCTCTGTCTCTCTTTATTTTTCATTTGTTTATTTATGGATTCAGTTCCTGGTTATGAGTGAG
>NW_007769351.1:0-347 GCF_000696425.1 Galeopterus variegatus | reverse complement strand
AGGGCTGTCAGGAAAGATCACTAAGCAGTAAAGGAAAGGCGGTTCTGGAATATAAATTTCTTATCAGTTCCTCACTGTAATGTGAACCAACCATGGTGATGTTGAAGAGCATTGGTGTTAGAATGAGAGAAATGCTACCACCAGCATTTACTTTCCTCTCCAGACAAGGAACATGAAGTAAGCCTGATTGTTATCTCCTTAAAAACATTCCTTAGAGTTTTCTCTTTTTTTGATAATGTGTTATACATACAGGTGGGGTACAACACTGATTTTCAATAACTGTATGGAATGTGTGGTGGTTAGATCAGTATAGTTAGCTTATTCATCATTACAATATGCAATCGTTC
>NW_007769350.1:5750-6071 GCF_000696425.1 Galeopterus variegatus | reverse complement strand
ATAAAGAGGATTCAAATAAATAACTCTTTATTCTCTTGTTATGCCTACATGAGACAATTGACAATTTGAAGAGGTACCCTGATCACGTAACTAAATGATATACATATAGTAAATTGGTCTTCCAACAAGGTAAAAGCAACCTGAAGCACTGAACTTAAGCACAGGTCCCAGGGGAAAACATTTGCCTTCAAACCGACAATGGGTGAATGGGTGTTTGAGATTGATGATTCAACAAAGATACTGAGAAAGCCTGAAGATGTTGCCATATTGCTTCTAGGTGTTTATTTCATTAAATGTTGTAGGCTTTTCACCAATTTTTTC
>NW_007769350.1:0-343 GCF_000696425.1 Galeopterus variegatus | reverse complement strand
TGTTGTTTTAGTTTTGTCTTGTTTTTGTGATAGATCGTTTTGTTTTCCCAAGACATAAAATATCTGGAGCTATTTTACTGAAGCAATTTGCATTTTTGTAAATGTTGCAGATTGCTAAGCCATTTTAGGGGAGCAAAAAATAAAATATCAAATTATAATTATCTGGAAATATCCAGCTAAAATGTCTGGGAAGAGTGGGTAATTAATTTATCTTCAGAAGTAAAGTTATATTTTCTTCCTCATGATAAAAGCAAACATTCCATGGCTGGTAGAAGTTCTCATATAAAGAGGATTCAAATAAATAACTCTTTATTCTCTTGTTATGCCTACATGAGACAATTGA
>NW_007769349.1:5416-6071 GCF_000696425.1 Galeopterus variegatus | reverse complement strand
AACAAGCAATGAGATTGAAGCAGTAATCAGCAGTCTCCCAACAAAGAAAAGCCCAGGACTACATGGCTTTACTGATGAATTCTACCAAACCTTTAAACAGGAACTAATACCAATTGTCTTTATACTATTCCAAAAAATTGAAACAGAGCCCATTCTCTCAAATTCATTCTATGAGGCCAGCATCAACTTGATTCCAAAACAAGGAAAAGATACAACAAAAAAAGAAAACTACAGGCCAATATCTCTGATGAACAAAGACACAAAAATCCTCAACAAAATACTAGCAATCAGAATACAGCAACACATCAAAAAAATTACCCACCATGATTGAGTGGAATTCATTCCAGGGATGCAAGGATGTCTCAACATACACATGTCAATAAATGTGATACATCACATCAATAAAATCAAGGACAAAAACCATATGATTACATCAATAGATGCACAAAAAGCATTTGACAAAATTCAACATCCCTTTATGATAAAGAGTCTAAGCAAATTAGGTATGGAAGGAAATATCTCAACACAATAAAAGCCATATACAACAAACCCACTGCCAGTATCATCCTGAATGGGAAAAGCTAAAAGCCTTTCCCTTAAGAACAGGAACAAGACAAGGATGCCCACTCTCACCACTCCTATTTAACACAGTATT
>NW_007769349.1:0-710 GCF_000696425.1 Galeopterus variegatus | reverse complement strand
TTCTTAAAAAGTCTTGGCAGGAAAATCCAACTGGAAAGCAATTTGGAGTGAGGTTAAGAAAAAGTCCTGAAGGTGTCTATTCCAACATTCTCTTACCTGCATCTCCAAGATCTCAGTGTAATGATAACCACAGGTCACCAGCATCTTCCCTTGCCAAAAGTATAATTAAGTCACCTTTGTCAGTGACTATGGGCACTCAGGTCGATGGCTGAGAATAAAGCCATTTATTCAAAAGGAAGTCCAGCACAGGAGCCTGACTTTCACTGCCACTACCCAGGCATTTTTTTCACTATCATTTAATATGTACTCTGTGTCAACACTGTAAGGTGAATGCTTTAATAATCTCCATTTTGAAGCTGCAGGATTGAGGCTCAGAGAAGTAAAAAAAAAAAAACAATATATGAAGGGGCAAATTTACAGAAATTAATCCCTTAAAAAAGAATGTAGCGGAACTCATGGTACTGAAGTCATTCAGCGAAATATAAAACATAACCAAGAGCTTAAGCAGCAGGCTAGAATAAGCAGAAGAAAGAATTTCTGATTTCAAAGATAGTTTTTTTGAAATAACCCAGGTGGACAAAAAAAAGGAAAAAAGAATTCTAAAAAATGAAGAAAATCTAAAAAAACAAAACCCAGAAAACCTGAACAAACCAATAACAAGCAATGAGATTGAAGCAGTAATCAGCAGTCTCCCAACAAAGAAAAGCCCA
>NW_007769348.1:5851-6071 GCF_000696425.1 Galeopterus variegatus | reverse complement strand
ACCATTAATAGGTCATTAAAATTCCCCAACATGGTAAGAAACCACTATGCATCAGCAGCTCATCTAGTTCCCCAAGTAAAATCTTTAAGAATAAGTAAATACTGTAAATTAATTGTTTCATTAAGATTTTTTCAGGCCGGCCCAGTGGCGCACTGGATAAGTGCGCCACTTGGGAAGCACAGCGGCGCTCCCGCCCGAGGGTTCAGATCCCACATACAGA
>NW_007769348.1:0-410 GCF_000696425.1 Galeopterus variegatus | reverse complement strand
ATAGGCATGTTGGGAGGCTGAGGTTAAACAAAAACCAACACTGATCACTTGGCATGGCACCTGACACAGAGGAAGTAGTTACTAGAAGTCAGAAAATGCTGTTGTTAGCATTATTACACTATTTGTTCTCACAAAAATGATCATAACATTGAAATGTTCCATTATACGGTACACATTAATTTTGCATAGAGTAGAGCCTTGTTTTCTCAACTAATTCTAGTCCTTTCTAAATCAGACATGACCATACAATTATATAATCATATATCAAATGAGCAATTAAATTTAAATCATATGTCTTTGCTTAATTATAGACATACAGCATGTATTTCAGGTCTGGTGGAGAAAGTTAACCATTAATAGGTCATTAAAATTCCCCAACATGGTAAGAAACCACTATGCATCAGCAGCTC
>NW_007769347.1:5634-6071 GCF_000696425.1 Galeopterus variegatus | reverse complement strand
AATATAATGGTGCATTATTTTGTATATAACATGTAATAATTAAATAGAATTAATTGTAATTTGTTTTTGATGAAGTGGTAAAGTGCATAAAGAAAAATGCTTTACCTGAATTGTATTCATGTACTTTATTTTAAAATGGGACATTATTCCTTTAATAGATACTTAGTGCAGTTATGGATTGTGTTGCCTTCCTTCATTTGTTTGAATAATTACTTCATAACTGAGACTTATAGAAACCTGATTAAAAATCACCAATAACATTGTTTTTTTCCTTGCACTTTATGTTATTTAATAAGGTGCAAAAAACAATTCTATCTATTAATAAAAAGCTGACTATTTAAGCAGCTGAGCAGTCATGTCATTACGTTTTTTCTTCTAGCCTGGATTTTCAAGATAATCAATGGCCATTTTTGTAACAGTGAAGAATTGAGCTCTCC
>NW_007769347.1:0-740 GCF_000696425.1 Galeopterus variegatus | reverse complement strand
GAATTGCTATATGGCCATTGTGGACAAAATCTATCTTGGTAGAATGTTAGGAAAGCAAGAGGTGGGGTGGTATTTTAAAAGTAAATAAGTTATCTCAGCCAAAGCAATAGTCCAACTTTCTCTACTAGTAAAGTTAGAGAAACAGCAATTAATATGTAGAAGCAGGAACAATGGCCAACCAGATACTTCACAATAGGTCTCAGGCACCAAGGGTTGATGCACAAAGAAGGAAAACAGGAAACTGAAGATAGAGAACACTGAATGCAAAGCTGTTCTATCCCCAAATGCCATCTTGGGCTAGCACAAACGGAGAACACCTGTCACCTTACTGAGCACTAAACTCTATGATATTAAACATGTTATCTTCGAACCTCATAGTGGGTGATACTTTAGGACAGGCAAGGAGCATGGGTTTTGGAGTCAGGCATACATACATTTGATTCCCAGGCAGATATCTACTTATTAGTCAATTGACACTTAGGTCTTTAAGCTAAGCTCTCTTAGCCTCAATTTCTTCTCAAGAAACGGAGAGTATCTAACTCTAGAGTTGTGTGAACTAAGTTCAGTAATGCTGCAAAATGCTTTGCATTGAAATGCTTCATAAAATGAGCTATTGTTATAGTTAATAATATTATTAATAATAGCAATAATAATTCATTGTAATGATAAAGATATTAGAAATATAATGGTGCATTATTTTGTATATAACATGTAATAATTAAATAGAATTAATTGTAATT
>NW_007769346.1:5604-6071 GCF_000696425.1 Galeopterus variegatus | reverse complement strand
CATGTTGAAGGGATACCTGCACTCCCATGTTCATCACAGCTCTGTTTACAATAGCCAAGACGTGGAAAGAACCTAAATGCCCATTGATGGATGATTGGATAAGGAAACTGTGTGTATGTCCATCAATAGATGACTGGATATATATATATATACACACACACACCATGGAACACTACTCTACCATAAAAAAGAATGAAATATTCCCATCTGTGACAACATAGATGAGCCTGGAGAAACTTATGTTGAGTGAAATAAGCAAAGCACAGAGGGATAAATAGCGCATGTACTCACTCATATGTGTGAGCTAAGAGAGAAAGAAGGAAGGAAAGAAAGATCACAGTAGTGCATTAGTCTTGCAAAGGGAGAGAGCATACCTAGGGATACAAAGTGGAGTGGGGGGAAAAGGGGAAGGGAGAGGGAGGTTAGAGATAATTGGGTGGGGGATATGGAATACAAATGATATTTGT
>NW_007769346.1:0-242 GCF_000696425.1 Galeopterus variegatus | reverse complement strand
ACATGTTAGTTTCCTATTCCCATAACAAATTACCACAAACTCTGTGTCTTAAAACAACACAAATTAATTATTTTACAGTTCTGGAGGTCAACAGTCTGGAATGTGTTTCACTGGACCCAAATCAAGATATCATCAAGGCCTTACTCTCAGAGCTGAATGTTTCCTTTTCTGTTCCAGCTTCTAGAGCTACGTTCCTTGCAATCTATGGCCCAACCCCTTCCTCCATCTTCAAAGCCAGTCAC
>NW_007769345.1:5052-6071 GCF_000696425.1 Galeopterus variegatus | reverse complement strand
CTTATCAGAAGACTCTGGCCAGAATCCCTTCCAAGCTCATTCAGGTTGTTGGCAGAATCCAGTTTTTTATTGCTGGCTGTAGGACTTAAGTCCTTGTATCTTTGCTGGCTGTTAGCTAGGGGATGCCCTTAGATACGAGAGAGTACTTTTGGGTCCTTGCACATAGGCCCTTACACGTCAAAGCCAGCAACATCTATATCAAATCTTTCCCATGCTTGGAATGTTTTTGACTTCTTCCATTTCTCCCCTGCCCTCAGTCAGAGACAGTTCTCTGCTTTTCAGAGTTCATATGGTTAGACTGGATCCACCTGAATAAACAAGGCTAGTCTCCCTAGTTTAAGGCCCAGTGGTAGGCAAAATTGTAAAGATGTTTCCCAAGATTCCTGTCTTGGTAATTAAAATCAAACACTGATCTAGGTACTATTGTGAATGAACTTTTCAGATGAAATTAAGGTGAAATTCAGATGAAATCAATGACCTTAAAACAGGGAGATTATCATCTCACCCCAGTTACACTGGCTATTATTAAAAAGACAGAGAATAACAAATGATAGAAAGGATGTGGAGAAAGGGGAACCCCCCTACAGTTTTGGTGGGACTGTAAAGTAGTAGAGCTATCATGGAACACACACACACACACACACACACAATGGAGGTCTCTCAAACAACTACAGATAGAACTGCCATATGATCCAGCAATCCAAATGCTGGGTAAATACCCAAAGGAATGGAAATCATTATGTTGAAGAGATACCTGCACTCCCATGTTTATTGCAGCTCTATTTACAATAGCCAGGCTATGGATCCAACTGAAATGTCCATCAACAGATGACTGGATAAGGGAAATGTGGTATATATACACAATGGAATACTGCTCTGCCATAAAAATGAATGCAATTCTGCCATTCACAGCAACATGGATGAACTTAGAGAATATTACATTAAATGAAATAAGCCAGGCACAGAAAGAAATACCAGAAGTCCTCACTCATAAGTGGGGGGAGGGAGGGAGGGAGGGA
>NW_007769345.1:0-270 GCF_000696425.1 Galeopterus variegatus | reverse complement strand
AAAAAAAAAAAAAAAAAGAGGGGGGAGTGAGTATATCAATATCTGTTTTAGTCTTCTACCGCTGCTGTAACAAATTACCACAAATTTAGCAGTTTATAACATATAAATTTATTATCACATAATTCAGTATGACAGAAGGACAGATGGGCTTGTTTGTTTCAGTGTAAGCATCTCATATGGCTGAAATCAGGATATCCGTTGGCACACCTCTTATCAGAAGACTCTGGCCAGAATCCCTTCCAAGCTCATTCAGGTTGTTGGCAGAATCCA
>NW_007769344.1:5804-6071 GCF_000696425.1 Galeopterus variegatus | reverse complement strand
CTGTCCTTTTAAAGCCCTCAGAACCACATCCATGACCACCATTATTAATCCAGTCACCATGACATGGTCCTCAGAATCTGATCACCTCTTCAAGGCCCCACCTTTCAATTAACGTAATAGGACTTCCCACCCTCTTAACAGTCACAGTGGGAATCAAATTTCTAATATGTAAAACTTGAGGGACTCAATTCAATCCATACTATCCGACCCCTGGTCCCCAAAGTTTATGTCCTTCTCACAAGTAAATATATTCATTCCATCCCCAAA
>NW_007769344.1:0-562 GCF_000696425.1 Galeopterus variegatus | reverse complement strand
ATCTCTTACATTAGAATTATATATCCTCTTTCCCCATCTTCAATAAAAATGAAACATAACTGGTCACATTCCTTCATTTAAAAACTTTTTTATGGGGCCGAGCCCGTGGCGCACTCGGGAGAGTGCGGCACTGGGAGCGCAGCAGCACTCCTGCCATGGGTTCGGATCCTATATAGGGATGGCCATCGGTGCGCTCACTGGCTGAGTGCAGTGAGGCCGGTCTCAAAAAAATAATAAAATAAAATAAAATAAAATAAAATTTTTTTATGTGTGAAAAGAATTTAGTATGGATATTGCATTAGTCCATTTCTGTTGCTTATAACATAAATAACTGAAACTGGGTGATTTATAAAGAAAACAAAATTTGTTGCTTACAGTATCTGAGGCTGGGAAGTCCAAAGTCCAGGGAACACATCTAGTGAAGGTCTTCCCTTGTGGTGGCTTCAGTGACACAGGGTATCACATTGTGAGATGGCAGAAGCAGAGACAGAGAGACAAGTGCTGTCCTTTTAAAGCCCTCAGAACCACATCCATGACCACCATTATTAATCCAGTCACCATG
>NW_007769343.1:5798-6072 GCF_000696425.1 Galeopterus variegatus | reverse complement strand
TTAATATAATGGAAGCTCCATGAATCTTTCTTATGCATTGCTGAATCTCCAAGACTAGCAAAGCACCAATACATATAGGGCGGCCATTTGATAAATATTTTCTATTTGAGTACATAACAGGCCCACTGCCTGTGGTGGTAGTGAGTTGCTTGTCGGACAGGAAGAAGTCAAATGACAGTCATCTAGAATGCTAGATAAAGGTTTGTAGAAGCCTAAGTCAGACCCTCTGAATCCCCTTCTTGTTTGCTATGATTCAAAAAGATTGGAATTATTT
>NW_007769343.1:0-455 GCF_000696425.1 Galeopterus variegatus | reverse complement strand
CATTTTCTCATACTAACACGGCTACTCATGCTCCAAATTGTGCATTCTGGAGCAACACAGACTTGTAACTTTCACATATTTTACCCTTCATCATGTACCAGCAATACTGACCTCTTCTGTTCCCCAGACACACCAAGCTCATTCCCACCTTTGAGCATTTCTACTTCTGTTACTTCCACCTGGAGGGCACTGGCCCAGACCTTTGCAAAGCTGGCTTCTCCTTGTCATTTAGGTCTCAACTCAAAAGTGTTGCCTCCTCAGAAATGACTCCCTGACCACAGAATTTTAATATGTAATATCCTATTACTTTATTTAATCTTCTTCATAGCACTTACTTTCAGTATCTGATTCTTATTATGTTAATATATTTGATTCCTTGGTTATTATCTATCTTTTAATATAATGGAAGCTCCATGAATCTTTCTTATGCATTGCTGAATCTCCAAGACTAGCAA
>NW_007769342.1:5826-6072 GCF_000696425.1 Galeopterus variegatus | reverse complement strand
TCATTTGTTTTTTTTAACCTCCAAATCTTTACAAACCACAGAGTAAAGCAGAGTGACATCAATACCTTCACCCCATAGATCAAATTCTTTTTTTTTAAATTCAACATATTTTAACATTTACCTGTACATATTTGTGGAGTACAGTGTGTTGTTTCAATACATGCATGTACTTTCATTTACTGCATAATTATTCACTAGGTTATATAGCATATTTTTGTACCTATTAGTCCACCACTTTTCCTCTTT
>NW_007769342.1:0-255 GCF_000696425.1 Galeopterus variegatus | reverse complement strand
CCGCCGCGCTCCCAAGCGGCGCACTCTCCAGTGCGCCACCGGGCCGGCCCAAGAATTTTTATAAATGTAAGTCTATCGATGAATTAGATTACCTTGGGGAACCAGAAGTGTGTTATCAGCTTGAAGAGGTGATTATAGCATTAGATAAAATGCTGGTATAGAAGGAACTTCTTGGTCACTCCAAATATTAAGGTTCATTTGTTTTTTTTAACCTCCAAATCTTTACAAACCACAGAGTAAAGCAGAGTGACATCA
>NW_007769341.1:5858-6072 GCF_000696425.1 Galeopterus variegatus | reverse complement strand
GTGCAGAAGAGGAATATCTTCTAGAGACTCTCTGAAATTCGAGATGTCAGAAGTATTTCTCCACTACAACTGCTGGGAAATGGAGCATGTTCATTCTCTAGGGGAACTGAAGTGCAATGAAATGCAGTCCCAGAACATGCAAACTTATTACCCACCAGGATGGTCTAATGGTTCCAATGAAATGGAGGGTAGAAATAGGGGTTTTATGTGTGGG
>NW_007769341.1:0-1102 GCF_000696425.1 Galeopterus variegatus | reverse complement strand
AGCGGGAGCACCGCCGCGCTCCCAAGCGGCGCACTGTAGCAGTGCGCCACCGGGCCAGCCCAGACCCAGATTCTTTTAAGTACTTAGGTTTATTTGGATTTGGGGATTATCCTGATAAGCACTTTGTGGCTATAATTCTGCATGCTCTTTTGAAAAAGTAGGGAAATAGGGCCATGCCAACATGGTGGAGTGGAAAGATCACTGGATTAGGGATGTGAGGGTCTGAGTTTGCAAACAGCCTGTCACTTCCCAGGAGTGTGACCCTGGGTACGCTCCTTTCCCCTGAGAGCTGCTTGGAGTGATCGGAAGTTCTACTTGGTAATGCAGCACAGAGGCCACTTTACTTACTGTCTTCACTGCCTGGAACAAATGCTCCTTAGTGCAGCCGATGGCTGGCTCTCTCTCATATTCTGGTCTCAGATGAAACAGTCACTCCTTCCAAGAAAAGTTCTCAGAGCACCCCAGGTAAAGTAGCTCTCCCACATCCCTGAACCTTTTATCTCATGGCTTGTGTTATTCATTTGTATCATTTATCTAAAATCTCCCTATTTATTCACTTGTTTATTATGTGCCTCTAGATTATATAAACTTTATTAATTCTAAGAACTCCATGAAGTCAAGGAACTTATCTGTCTCATCTTATCTGTACTAGAAAGTACCCTGAATAAATTACAGGCAAGATTAAAAAGAAGAAAACAAACACCAAAAACCCACTGGAGAAATCTTCACAGAACACTCTCTGAAGCTAAAAATTAAATTAAATAACACCAAACTCTGTCAGCTCTGAACAAATAAAATACGATAAACCAATCTTCTCCACTGCTGGTACTTCCATGAAAATGGAAGGGATCTAGAAAGCAAAAGGGATTTTTAGTATTCTCTCTTTGTTTCGGAATTTGTGAATTCCAACAAGATGAAATTATTTTGATCTAGATTCATTTTGCCTAGGAAACTTAAATTAATAAGTATTTTGTCTGACATGAGAGGGTGCTGACTTCTCTTACTTAACAAATGAATGTCCAGGGGAAAAATGACTTTGATGTGCAGAAGAGGAATATCTTCTAGAGACTCTCTGAAATTCGAGATGTCAGAAGTATTTCTC
>NW_007769340.1:5236-6072 GCF_000696425.1 Galeopterus variegatus | reverse complement strand
TGCCTTCCAATGTCCAAAAAGAAGGAGAGCAGAAGCTCCTCTCACCCTTGGCATGACCACCAACCTATCTAGTCTATTTTTGATCTCTCAGACTTTTGCTGGCACAACGGAGCTTGGGACCAACTTCTAATCACCTGTCTCCCTTTATTCTCTCTCCATTTTTTTTTTCCACATAATTTATTGGGATCCGAAATGCTGAGCTTTGGGTTCTCTGTTTCCTGTATGTCTTAATCTATTTCTCCTTACACCTAGCACTATAATCTGGTGAGTTAGACTGCTTTTTGCTAAATCCAAAAGAAAGTAAAAGAAATATTATAAAATCTTTTCTTACTCAACAAAATCCAGTGACTATTACTTTTGTCTTGCTAAAAAGATCAAGAATGTCAGCTTTCACTCTTCATTCAATACTTCATACTTTATGCTGAATATTCTTCTACTTGCTGAGATAGAGCAGTAAACAAAAATCAAGGTCATTCTTCTCATGTAGCTTAGAGTCTAGAGAATTTAAGATTCGAAGCTGGTGAAGAAATCCTGTTCCAAGTAGTACATACCCTTCACTTTCCTAAAGTAATTAGCCTCATGGTTCTACATTGGTGGTAGATTATAAGGTAACATTAACAGTGATGAAGGGGAGGATTTAAAAAAAAGGAATTTGATAATTGTAAAAATATGTAATCATCTCAGAGAAATAACTTCTATCTATGAGTACTATCATATCCTTTGTATGTGACTGGCAAATACAAGGCATGGATAAAAAGGGAAGTTATTTTAAAAAAAGGAATAGAAAAATTGAGGAAAAATCAAAGAAAACAGAGAGAAGGGATCTATAATCCTTG
>NW_007769340.1:0-232 GCF_000696425.1 Galeopterus variegatus | reverse complement strand
CCAAAACTCAGATTCGACTGGGTGTCCAATATTTTGATTTGCTAAACCTGGCAACCCTAGAAAGTAGCTTTGTTTCACTAAGCTAAGATTCTCCCCTTCCCTAATCACAGTGAATCACCCTTTTGGAAGCAACTATCTCCAGGTTGGTGAGGGGTTATCTTCTCATGAGATTGCCTTCCAATGTCCAAAAAGAAGGAGAGCAGAAGCTCCTCTCACCCTTGGCATGACCACC
>NW_007769339.1:5201-6072 GCF_000696425.1 Galeopterus variegatus | reverse complement strand
GTTTGGGGAGAGCCTGGACTGTCGGAATCAGCAGCCAGTGTCGGGGCCTCCAGCATTCTCATCGCTGTCACCATTCTCACTGCCACTAGGAGGCAGTGTGGGTTCAAATCCCAGTCCCACCACTTACTAGCTGTGCGTCCTTGGGCAAGTGACTTCACATCTCTGCCTCTGTTTCCCCCTTTGTGAATGGGGTAACAGTACGAGCAATATTGGCTGAAGTGAAGGTGGTGAGATACTGTATGGGAGAGTATTTTGAAAACTGTGAAGTGCTGTGGTGTTGTCACCACCACAGCCACAGAAAGGCCACCCCTGGATGTCTTCACCTCTGAGGTTGTTCACCCTGCAAAGGCCAAGTTACTTCCACTCTGTTTCTTTGGGATTGTGCCATACCTGTGACAGGTTACCCTGGGTTGCCCCCATTCCTGGTCCAGTGTCTCAAAGGAGGAAGAAAAATTAGGGATCCAGGTGAGTGGAAAGGAGAGAAGGCTGGTGGCAGAGGGACAGGCTTCTGGCAATCTCCCGGAGGGTGTGGCCAGCCTGTCTGAGGCACACTGAACAAGGACATGAGAAGAACTAGGAGATGATCCTGGCCATGTCCATATTCTTCCTGGAGGAGTCCTGGAGGAGTCCAGAAACACTTGGGGATGGGGGTCAGGGGAGGTCCTTGAAAAATGAGTGCTGATCAGGTGAACAAGACCAAGGTGTGCATGGTATCCTCTGGGTCGGGGCCCAGGTAGGTGGGCGAGGCTGGTAAGGTAGGTTATAGTATGTGGTGACAAGCCTCGGATGTCAGGCTAAGAAATAAACTTCGCTCTGAGGAGAAGGGCTGGGCATGGTAAGATCAGGGTTTGGAAAGATGACTCCAGTAGAA
>NW_007769339.1:0-202 GCF_000696425.1 Galeopterus variegatus | reverse complement strand
GGCACCAACCTGCCCTGGTGACGCTCTGTCTCTCTCTGTCTCACCCCCATTGCTCCTCACCCTCACCAGGGCCTGAGGCTCTGACAGACGCCAGAGGCTGGGAAAGAAAAGTGCCAAGGAAGAAAGGGAAACTATAAATATGTTTGGGGAGAGCCTGGACTGTCGGAATCAGCAGCCAGTGTCGGGGCCTCCAGCATTCTCA
>NW_007769338.1:5627-6072 GCF_000696425.1 Galeopterus variegatus | reverse complement strand
GGGCCAGCCCCCATGAACTTTTTAAAAACTCCTCATATGTGTTATCATGACAACATAGATTAATTAATTAGAAAAACAGACTAAGTACTTTTAAGGAGTCAAAGTAGAAAGCTAATGATAAACCTGGAAATATACCCTATTTTCTTTCTTCAACCCTAAAACAAGCTGCTTCTCCACCAGCGTAACTTATATCATGTATGAGTCCACTTCTGTTGCTTATAACAAAATACACGGAACTAGGTGATTTATAAAGAAAAATGAAATTCATTGTTTACAGTTTCTGAGGCTGGGAAGTCCAAAGTCCATATGGTGGTGGTGACAGTGACCCCAGGGTTCTCACATTGCAAGATGGTGGAAGCAGAGAGGGAGAGAGAAACAGACTCCTCTCTCTCCTTTTAAAGCTCTCAGAATCACGCCCCTGACCACCATTTTTAATCCATTCACT
>NW_007769338.1:0-1549 GCF_000696425.1 Galeopterus variegatus | reverse complement strand
GTACCTCATAGTACCTAGGATATTGCCATGCCTAAATTGTATATGTAATGACTAGTTTTTTTTAAATTAATTTAAAAATAAAGAGATTTTTTTATTTCTCCCCAGTGTATTTAAAAATCTGAAACAAAAATGTCTCTAAAGCAAAAATATCTCTAAGCTAGCAGCCCTTCAACTAGACTGAGTTTTGTTCTGGGTGGGATATTATTTGTTAAAATTTTTGGAAGAGTTGCTTTTGAAAATCAAGAGATACAAAGGTCCAGATTTCCGTCTTGCCTTTAAAAATTGAAAGATCTAGCAAGACTGGACTTCAATTTTAATATGGTGACAATCAGTTGGAGTGAGTGGTGATTGTCTCCTTTGAACAGGGACACCTTCTCCAATTTTCTGCAGTCCACAGCCCCCATTATCCTGCACTATCTTGCTTCACTCATTTGTATTACCTTAATCAAAGAGTCTCTGCTTCAAACAATAGTCCATTTCTTCATCACTTGAAAAACACAAAGTTTAAAAAATCCTATTTGCTTTCAACATTCCCCAGGTAGAGTCTTTAAGGGTGAAGATTTACAGAGAAATAGAAAGTCTTCAGATTTTATTTGGTCATGGTAATTAATCACCCACCTATTAGGTGACATAATCAGTTTCACAGTCACCAACTAAGATCTTGTAAACAGAGAATTACACTATGAGAAAAACACTGGGGGGCAGGGGGAGAGAAAAAAACTGATTAAGTTTCACACATCTCCTTAGGTCAAGGGAAATGTAGTATAACCACAAATACATCCTTTACTCTCTCTCCATACACACACACACACACACACATACACACCCCACACACACAAATGTGCTTGGTAATTAACAAATAGAGAAACAGAAAAATGTTCTTTGCTATCTAAATTCTCCCATAATCTATCTTCAAAGTTCTCCTGTTCTCCTGGTATGAATTAAAAACTTGTGTCCCCAGATTCATACTTGTATCTTATCTTACTTTGCATATTAAACCACTTCCAGTCTTTTAATCCACCATACTACTTCAAGCAGTCCATCAAAATACATTCTGTATCTCTTTCCCATTGAGTGTTAATAGCTTTCTGTCTCACAAAGGCTTGAAGTTTATTTCATTTTTCTGCCACTCATCATAGGCTCTTAATAGATCTGGGACACAGCATTCTGGTAATGCCCATAACCTACTGATATCACAGTGCCTCTTAACTGTGCCCTGGAGATTCTGCTGAACAATCATTCAAGGAGCTAATTTATTCTTAGGATATATGAAAAATTAAATTAAAAGATAATATGAATCCTTCCATGACCTTTTTTTTTTTTTTTTTTTTTTTGTCTTTTTTCATGTCCGGCAACGGATCGCAACCCTCAGTGTCGCGCCCGCACCTCGCTCAGCCAGTGAGCGGGAACCGGTCTGTATGTGGGATCCGAACCCTCGGCGGGAGCGCCACCGCACTCCCAAGCGGCGCACTGTAGCAGAGCGCCACTGGGCCAGCCCCCATGAACTTTTTAAAAACTCCTCATATGTGTTATCATGACAACATAGATT
>NW_007769337.1:5756-6072 GCF_000696425.1 Galeopterus variegatus | reverse complement strand
TTCACAGAACCCACCCCTGGAGATTATTTCTAATCATCAGCCAGAATCGTGTCTAATGCTCATGAATAATCACCCTCTAGCCAAGGTTGTGGAATGACCGTGACTGGCTGAGACTGACAGAGATTCACCCCTTGGATTGGGATGGGGAGAAGCCAGCCTGCCCTGAAGCATGTGGACACCCACGTTGATCATAACTGGTGCTCCGTCAGGACGAGACGGAGAAATGGGCGGTTGGGTTGGCAACCGGTGATGTTTCCTCAGCATACAAAGCCTTCGATCATCCGGCATTGACCTCATGAGCCCCTTTCCTCGTGAA
>NW_007769337.1:0-205 GCF_000696425.1 Galeopterus variegatus | reverse complement strand
ACCAAGGACCCCCTTTGTCTGTTTGTCTTCACGCTGGTGCATCACCACAGGTGGCATTCTTCATGTGCAGCAGGGTAAGACCAGGCAGAAGAAGAAGGATACAGGTGGCAACCCCCTCATCTTTTTTTATCAGCTGGAAGGTGCTTCACAGAACCCACCCCTGGAGATTATTTCTAATCATCAGCCAGAATCGTGTCTAATGCTC
>NW_007769336.1:5728-6072 GCF_000696425.1 Galeopterus variegatus | reverse complement strand
CAGCCACTTATCAGGGCACAGAAGCAATTTCATCCACCCTCTCTTACTCGTTACCACCACAAAACATAAATAATTAAACAGAGAGCCAAAAGTAAAACCAGCAACTCTTATCACAATTAACATCAATTAGACTATATCGAGTGTTCAGATCATTTCTCTCCAGGAAGCATAGCCTTGTCCTTCATTGACTCTTCTGAAGGCTGACAGCTCTAGACAGGAGCACGGAAGGCAGTCCTGAGCTCATCAGAGAGAAAACAGCAAGCCCTCACCTGTGCCCTCTCAGTCTCTCCTGTATTTAGCTCTAGCACTGGACAATTCAGAGAAGAACAAAATATCCTCCCATT
>NW_007769336.1:0-519 GCF_000696425.1 Galeopterus variegatus | reverse complement strand
CACTCCCAAGCACCGCACTCTACCGAGTGCGCCACCGGGCCGGCCCATTCCTAACTTTTCAAAAACTACTTTCTTCAAGACACCATGGAAAAAATTTAGTTCTCTTAATTTCAGAGAAATTGAAAAGGATCCCTAAAGTGATATATAAATTCTATTTCCAACCAAATACAAGATCCACAGAAATGAGGAGGGAAAATATACCATCATAGCCTCTTCTGAATCTGGTGCAATTTCTCAGTAAATGAGGACCTAGAGAAAGTTGCTGACAGAGGGGCAATCATGGGTTTGGGGGAAATAGAATGAGCATAAAGGGAAGAGACAAAAGTGGGGAAATGGAAATGAGACTGCAACTGAGGTAAAGTACAATGCTCTTGACTTCGCCTTCAACGGTTTCATATTGTTCAGCTAATTCTTCTCTTGTAGAAAAATCAACTCCCATCTGAAAACTAGTCAGAATGCAGCCACTTATCAGGGCACAGAAGCAATTTCATCCACCCTCTCTTACTCGTTACCACCACA
>NW_007769335.1:5696-6072 GCF_000696425.1 Galeopterus variegatus | reverse complement strand
ATGAGTAACTGAATGTAAAATGACCCTTTGTATCTGCAGAGTAGTTAACTATTTCACTCGTTCTTATTGCTTCTGACATATTTAGATAATTGAATAAATTGTGGTACCCCAAACATTTCTTCATTGTTAGGGCAATAAGTAGATTTGGCTAAACAATTATGCTAAAATAAATGAAATAAGAGTGGAATAACATAAAACTTTTCAGAATTTCATTAGTCATTAAGGACATAGTAGAGATAAGAAAATCATTCACATTTCAACTATCCCAGTAGTTTTAATAATTTTAGCTTCTCATTTGGTTAGAAATGCATATGCAAACTTTTAGGTCCAGCAATGCTGATAATGATAAGCAGAAAACCAACTTGCAAGAAACATG
>NW_007769335.1:0-820 GCF_000696425.1 Galeopterus variegatus | reverse complement strand
TTTATTTATTTATTTATTTATTAGCTCCCACTTATGAGTGAGAACATGTGGTATTTCTTTCTGTGCCTGGCTTATTTCATTTAGCATAATTTTCTCCAAGCTCATCCATGTTTCTGTGAATGGCAGAATTTAATTCTTTTTTTTTTTTTTTTATGGCTGAGTAGTATTCCATTGTGTATGTATACTACATTTTCCTTAACTAGATTATATTTTTTTAAAAATCTTCTCTAATGTGTTACATAGTTGGCAGGCTGAAAAGGCAATATTTAGAGGCCCTGCATGGAGGAGAGACCACCAATTTCAAGAGGCAGGAAGAGCTGAAACCGAGCGCTGCTGCTGAAACCATCATCAGACTTCTGGTGGCCTCAGGTGAGTGTGGGACAGGCTAGGGCAGGAGACATAGCCTAGGGTTTGAGTGAAGTAGGGAGTGAGTTCAGTTCCCCTCTCCCTACTCCACCCCTCACAGCAATTAAATATGAGATACCTGAAAAATGACACATTTAGTGAGTAGACAAAACAAGAAATGACTATAGAGACATTAGGAAAACTTGCTTCTCTAAGTCTTAGCTCTGAATGGTGCAGAGGAAAATCCCTTAACTTCTACCTGGCCTTTAACAGTGAGAGGAGCTAGAATTCACATCATACATGAAGCTAAGAGGAAAATGTAATTTTAATGCAAAATAGTCCTGGCTTAGGACTGTGTACAGTGGAGCCATCTGGAAGAAGCGATCACAAATACTGTCCTGAGGAAAGTTCCTTAAAGCTATATGAAGTGACAGGAAGTGTCAATTCACCATGGACTGAAAATATTTTAAATTTC
>NW_007769334.1:5835-6072 GCF_000696425.1 Galeopterus variegatus | reverse complement strand
AAATTACCCCTCAGTAGAGGCAGGAGGCTGTTTTCTATTTTGCAGCTTATCTTATCATGTTAAAGTATTTGAGGTTAATATAAGTTTAAAAAAAAAAAATATATATATATATATGTATATACATCCTGCGTATGAGGATACTTCAAAAAGTTCATGGGGAAATAGAATTGAAAGCTAATACAAATCTTGCCATGAGCTTCTACAATGTTCAGACAGTGAGTCAGCAGAAGGGAATTA
>NW_007769334.1:0-328 GCF_000696425.1 Galeopterus variegatus | reverse complement strand
TGAATTTGAAGAATGAGGGAAGGGTGAGAAAGAAAAAATCACCACCCTTAACTTTGAGTCAACTACAGAATCTCTTGGTAAAATGGCCTCTCTGGATACCCCCTAGAGTTCTACAAGCTGGGAACAAGCATTCTTTTAGTTATAATTACCAAAAGTAAAATTCCTATAGACCTTTGAGGTATATGAGGGAACTTCAAAAAGTTCATGGAAAGATTCGTATTTTCTTTTAATTCTGTTTTTACATGAACTTTTTGAAGTACCCGTGTGTGTGTGTGTGTGTGTGTGTGTGTGTGTGTGTGAGAGAGAGAGAGAGAGAGAGAGAGAGAGA
>NW_007769333.1:5817-6072 GCF_000696425.1 Galeopterus variegatus | reverse complement strand
TCCCGTGTCAGCTCTTAGGACAATAGGCTGTCTAGTGAGTCTGTATCAATGCTTGTACCAATACCTGGCACAAGTTGTCTTTTGGTAGGCAAGTTACTAAATCTCTCTGTGATTCAGCATTGGGGCAGGAATGGAGGGTGGGTGAGTGGATGGGGGGATATGGGGTTGCTGTGGGGATTGAAATAAAGTGTGCGCTAAGCATAGTTCCTGACACAAAGTAACCACTCAATAAACATTAGCTGTGCTTTTACCCAT
>NW_007769333.1:0-296 GCF_000696425.1 Galeopterus variegatus | reverse complement strand
AGGGGGTGCTGAGGGAATGGGGACGGGTTCAGTGCTGGAACTCAGAGCAACATAAGCCCCATGGTAGAGAGTGGGAGAGAGGTAGGTTTGGTTCAGATCATGAAGGAAAGGGGTGATTACTTCAAGGGGCAGAGGAGTTTTGTTTTGTCTTAATTTTAAAAATAAGGATCAAGTGCATGTGCACAGATTTTACCTGCAGTGTCTCAGGACTGAGAGAAATATGGTAGCTACCTGCGCATGTTGACTGCTGCACTTCCCAGTGGGTTCTTAGAGAGTCCCGTGTCAGCTCTTAGGAC
>NW_007769332.1:5117-6072 GCF_000696425.1 Galeopterus variegatus | reverse complement strand
AGTGAAGTTCCCTTCAACCTGAAAGCAGCGGCAAGCCATTGAATGACTGCCTCAGCTCAAATGGACATTGAAGACAATTCATTTACAGCATAAAAATTCACCTGGGCAAAATGCATCTGTAAGGAATGCTGCAAAATAAACTAATAACACATTTGAGCATATTGTTTTAGAAGGCTTTCTCTTAAATCTTGAATTAATATGATTTAACAGTAACAGTATTGCTCTCTGTAAAAAAAAGTGCTATAAAAATCCAACTTAAAAAAATTTTTTTAAATGCATAGAATTTTGCTATGTGTGTTTTCAGAAATGAAAATAAATTGGTCTGGACAGAATGTTAATGAAATGTACCCATTGGTGTAATTGTGAGTATACAACAAACATGCTGTTCCATTCTCCAAGCTCCGAGAGGACTTTGATCCAGCATTCCTCAGGGATTCTAGTATGCTTTACCAATTATTTTCTCGTTAGCTAATGTGGCCACAGGAGGTCCATGGCCAAAATCCCTGGTATAAAGAATGTATTAAGGTCCTGGTCTCAAATTGTTTTCCTAATCAAACACACACACACATTTTAAATCCCAAAACTACTGTCCTTCTATTTGTTCTAACTTTACCCTTGCAGTGGTTTGGTGTTTTAGTAAGAAAATGAATGATAGATTGTGCATTCCATTGCTCTGTTCCTTCTCAGCAATCTCTTAGGTTAGCTACTTAGGCAGAAACGCAAAGATTTTTTTCTTGTGCATGAGTTGGTTCAGAAAAATCATTATTTTGGTCTGGATACATATTTGCACAGGCAGCTTCACTTAAAATGTAAAAAGGAAAGTTCTATGGTAAGTATTTTTACCCCTGGCTTCACATTAACACAGCTGGGGAGTTTTTAAAAACACCTATGTACAGGACGATTCCTGGAAATTCTCTTTTAGTTGATTTAAAATTTATTAAAAACACTTAATGTT
>NW_007769332.1:0-205 GCF_000696425.1 Galeopterus variegatus | reverse complement strand
AGCATAGGCAAAAGCCCTGAGGCCAGCAAAGCTTGAAGAGTATGAGGGATTGAAGAATACATTGTGGCTGGAAGGGAACTGGTGTAAAGTGAGGGTCAAGAGGCTGGTAGTGGGATGGCTTTGCAAAGCCCTGTAAACCAGATAAGTGAAGTTCCCTTCAACCTGAAAGCAGCGGCAAGCCATTGAATGACTGCCTCAGCTCAAA
>NW_007769331.1:5746-6072 GCF_000696425.1 Galeopterus variegatus | reverse complement strand
TCAGTCACAAAAAGACAAATATTGCATGATTCTACCTATATGATGTACTTAGAATAGTCAAATTCTTAGAAACAGAAAGTAGGATGATGATCACCAGAGGCTGGGGCAGGAGGAGAGGGGAGTTGTTGTTTAATGGGTCCAGAGTTTCAGTTTTACAAGATGGAAAGAGTTCTGGAGGGGGAGGGTGGTGATGCAGAGCAGTGTGAATGTACTTAATGCCACTGAACCGTGCACTTCTAAGTGGTTAAATGATAAATTTTATATTACGTATATTTTACCACAAAAAAGAAAAATGAAACAAGCAGGGGAGGAGCCTGTTCTCCAAA
>NW_007769331.1:3424-3680 GCF_000696425.1 Galeopterus variegatus | reverse complement strand
CTGATGCTCAGCCAGGGCCTTTGCTCTGTTGCAAGGTTGTGCTCTCAGGTAGCTACAGGCTAATCCCAGCTATAAGGCCAGCTGAGATAAGCGAAGGTGCTATTTGCATTTTAATAAGGAATCTAAAAGATCAAAGGCCTCTGGGTCCTGAAAGACTGATTTCCTCAGATGGTGGAAAGTCCAGGCACTGTAAGTGATGGGGCACTGGGGATGAGCCACCCCTGCCCACCAGCTCTCTTGCCATTCTGTGGGATGC
>NW_007769331.1:0-315 GCF_000696425.1 Galeopterus variegatus | reverse complement strand
CAGCAATTCTACTCTGGGTATATTCCCAGAAGAAGTAAAATCAGGGTTGCAAACAGATATTTGTGCACCTATGTTCATAGGAGCACTATTCACAATACCACAGGGGAAAGCAGCCCAAGTGTCCACTGACAGGCGGGTCAACAACATATGGTGCATACCTTAATGGAATATTATTCAGCCTTAAAAAGGAAGACAATTCTGACACGTGCCACAACCTGAATGAATCTTGAAGACATCATGCTAAGTGAAATACATCAGTCACAAAAAGACAAATATTGCATGATTCTACCTATATGATGTACTTAGAATAGTCAA
>NW_007769330.1:5562-6072 GCF_000696425.1 Galeopterus variegatus | reverse complement strand
CTCTGTGAAGACTTCCTTGATTCCCTCAGGCAGAATCAGTTGCTCCCGTGACACTGAGTCCGTGGCAGCCATGCAGTGGTCTCCACAAGAGCTGGAACTGCCACACGCACATGCCTCCCACCCACACACTCCATTTCCTGTGGCTCCTCGACGTGGCCCTGCTCCCAACGGTAGGATAAAATATGGGCCAGGTCATTCCCCTGGCCACAGTGATGGCTTCAGGGGATCTGTAATTACCTCAGATCTCATCTTCAACTCCGCTTTGTCAGGGAAGATAAAATTTTATGGTTCCATGCCAACTCCAGTCTGGCAAAATTTCAACTTTTTCTTCTGAAACCAAACGGTAGGCAGCCGCAGACACTGAGGGTTCTGAAGGTACCACTCTGGGAATTACGAGAAGAGTCCTGTGCAAGCCAGTCGTAACGTTTTAATTCACCTACTCAGAAGTTCCCCAGACGTTTACAGCTGTGCAGTCTAGGCTGGGCTGCACAGTTGATTTCTTAGGACATA
>NW_007769330.1:0-1084 GCF_000696425.1 Galeopterus variegatus | reverse complement strand
TTACTTTAGATCCACGAGCTGACCTTAGCTATGGAAGCCAGGCACATAAAGCAATAATACACACAGAGCAGATTCCTGACACTGATACCGTGTCATTCCCACACTAGCAATCTCTACGTTTCTTGAAGATGGGAGAAAAAAAAAACATGGCATGTAAAGTCACTGTTATATTAGGTTTTTCTGTTACAGCCAAATCTAATCCAATGAATGCATCTCCTCTCCTGGTCTCTCTGTATTTGTGGGTTTATACATTTTCTTTACTTTCACTTAGGTGGGATTTTGCAAGGGAGCAAATACAATGATCAATCCTCTGTTTTTTTATTGTGATGAAATATACATAACATAAAACTTACCACTTTGCCCATTTTTCAGTGTACAGTTCAGGGGCATTAAGCACATTCACACTGTTGTGCAACCATCCCCACCATCCATCTCCAGAACTGTTTTCATCTTCCCAAATTAAAACTCTCTACCCATTAGACAATAACTCCCCATTCTCTCCTGGACCTGTTTTTTGCCTCTTTGACAAGGGATAAAGGTAGAGCCAAATTTATTCAATTTACAACTATTTATTGAGCTTGAATATGGAAGGAACAGAGCTTTTGATTTACAGAAGATTAAGCTTGACATGTCTGATTTACAGAAGATTAAGCTTGACATGTCCATGTAGCTGGGCTGGGGAGAATTCTTTGGAAACCAGACTCTAGTAAGAAGCTGAAGCCTATGCCATGGGCCTACTTTTAAAAGACAGTTCTGTTTCTTGCCGGGACCAAAATTATCCTGACAAATACTATCCTGACAAAACTGCTTAGAATATAAAAGTTAACAAGGGGCTACAGAATCAGAGATCCTAACCTTGTCAATCTGAGATTCTGGATTGGTTACTGGTTGTCCCTTGTACCTTCTAACGAATGAGTATCCAAACTAATCTTAAAGATCGTCCTCAGCCTGCAGAGAAGTGACTGGCCCAAGGTCATTCAGCTTCTGAATCCAATATCTTTCCACAACACAACCTGATTTGGATGTATTAAGAATCCAGAGACTTTTCGCTTTGACCCAGTAAATAGCCTGCTAGGTGATCTTG
>NW_007769329.1:4323-6073 GCF_000696425.1 Galeopterus variegatus | reverse complement strand
TCTAAGGCTTAAATACCATTTATATTATTATTATTTAATTTCTTTAAAGAAATTAGAAGGACCTACTGACTGATAGTTTTGCATTAATTTATTACCTCATTCATTCAATAAATATACTTGAGAACCCAGAATTGTTGAGTTGGGGACAAAACACACAGGAAGAGTCTTTGTTCATAAGAAGTCTACCCTTTTATTTTAAGTAGAAATAAGCAAGCAATAAAGAATATACATAATGAGAAAATTCCATACACTAATATGATATGTGCTGTGGAGAAGACAAAATAAAAAGAGACAGTGTGCCACAGAATGACTAGAGGTAGCAGGAGGTGACCACTAACTTTGGTTATTTATGGAAGGCATTGTCAGAAAATTTTGTAACAGATGTTCACAAGGAGCCAACCTTAACATGGTACAAGGCAGATGAAACAGATGAACTGTACCATGTGAAAGCACTGGTGTGATAAAGGGCACAAAGCATCACAGGTGGATCCTCCGGGGAGGTGCAAGGGGAGACCTCAGATGGAGTGAACAGGCTGATTATGACCATAATAGGATTTGTAGGCCATGCTCAAGGATTTTGCAGTTCATGAAAAGCACAAATTACAAAAAACTGAAACTCAGAAAACTGCTTACTGCACCTAGAGCATCCAAACCAAATCAAGAATCAGAATCTAGAAAGCTTCAGCTGTCAGGACTGAACTCAGTCTAACAGAGGCAGAGAGTAAGGGCAAGCTGCCCACCAAAACTTAGCATAAATATTTATTCTAAATGGGAAGTAGAACTCAGAAATTAGAAATAAAACGAATAAACTCTGGTCTACAATGATGGAAGGGATGTATATAAGGTAAAGAGAAAGAAAACTGAAACTAGGAAAACAAATAGGCAAACAGGTGACATTTCTGCATATTCTGTGGTTAATAACAGCATACATGATAACACAGAACAATTTTAGAAAAAAAGAATCATCATTTAGACTACCTGGATTGCAGAATTGCTCTTTTTTTTTAACATTCTGACAATTACTTTGGGCTACATTATTTGTTTTATTGCCAAATTAAGCTAGAATTTTATATTAATATTAATGTATAAAAATCAGACATTTTTAGTAGGTATGCTTACTTCAAATGGCTGGACGAATTCTTACTTTCCCTGTCAACTAGAGTCTAAATTAGTTTCCATTGACTAATTAATTATCACTGTATTTCAGCCCACACTTAAAACATGCAAATGCTATTGTCCACTGAAGTCATTCACAAGTTTTAGAAATATTGTAAAGGTCAGTATTATAATGATCATTTTGCTCTTCAGAATATCACAATATGCCAGACTCTAAAGGCAGGAGATGATTATGTTGTCATTTGTATAAGTTTGAGGTAAATACAGAAGTCAATACATTATGAACTGTATAAATGTTTCAAGAACTCTTGGCATAAAAGAAATTTTTTTTTTCTAATAAAATGTTCAAAGTTATGGCATTCTTTGATTTAACATAAAATTAAACATAGGCTTGGAAGTATTGGTTATAGCAACATTAAATCATATATTATATGGTTGGCTTCAAAGGCAAAGTACCAACAGTGTAATTTGGAAAAAATAAGGTGTTTTCTCCTAAGGCTTTCCAGGAATATAAAAGTCTACACCACTATTAATGATATTTTATATGTCACCAATAAAAAATAAATATTTTCGAGGCATTGTATTTATAGGTTAGGTCTTGAATTCTTGACAGATTTGTGACCATTTGAGGTAG
>NW_007769329.1:2516-3565 GCF_000696425.1 Galeopterus variegatus | reverse complement strand
AGGCATTGTATTTATAGGTTAGGTCTTGAATTCTTGACAGATTTGTGACCATTTGAGGTAGGAAATCATTGGGTCATTTTCCCACCTATGAAATAGTAAGCAACTATTACAGCTGCTAACCAGACTTTAGAGGATGCTATAGCTGGAAATCTAGTAATTTAAATGACTAAAATAACTGCAACATTTAAGCTGAATCACATTTTAATTTGTTACATAAAAAATGTAGGAAACCAATAAGAAGCATCATCATTAATGAAAAAATTTTCTTGACACGTATATAAATTTTATTACTTGCTGAGGAATTCATGAAGTTGTCCACATATTTAATATCATATAATACAGAGATGTTTGATCCTACTCTTTCTGACAACGTTCTTATGATTACCTTTGTCAGTCAGTTCTTATCATTTTGTTCTATTTATCTGCTTCTCTCTACTTAAATTGTAGTTATTGTTATTACAGTTTATGTTGTTATTATTATTATTACTGGTATTATTGTTATGTAGTGGGCTTTTACTGAATGTCAGAAAGTTTTCTATGTGCCCTGGAACCAAATTATGTGTCTGTCTTCTGTAGAATCCAAGCTTATAACCATCAGTTTGTGTTGCCTTTTAGTGTAAAGCACGCATGTGTTCAAAGAGTAATTCACCTGGACTAATGTGTCCAGGAAGATATTAAGAAAGTGATGTGTAATAGCTATAAAAATTAGAAAGTCACTACTACTCTAGCTCCCTCTCCCTCTCCCCCTCCCCACACACAAATAGCATTTATGCTGTAAGACAGTGCTCAGGTAGAATGACAGCTCCATGGATAAATTCCAAGCCATTCTTGAGGTTCACAAAACANTCAAAGGCAAAGTACCAACAGTGTAATTTGGAAAAAATAAGGTGTTTTCTCCTAAGGCTTTACAGGAATATAAAAGTCTACACCACTATTAATGATATTTTATATGTCACCAATAAAAAATAAATATTTTCGAGGCATTGTAAGGCATTGTATTTATAGGTTAGGTCTTGAATTCTTGACAGATTTGTGACCATTTGAGGTAG
>NW_007769329.1:0-1271 GCF_000696425.1 Galeopterus variegatus | reverse complement strand
ATTTCAACAAATAAGGGCCCACCATTGAGGAAGTGACTATTTCAGCCAGCTAGAGCCTGAGAAAAATACACTGAGCAATACAAAAGAAGATTAAAAGACACAGGGATGGATATTCAAGTGAGATGATCAGTCAACCAGTGTATAAGGAATGCATAATATATGTGAGAAATTTTTCTAGGTACTGGAGTAAATCAAAGAAAGAGAAAATCTCTCAAGTAGTCAAGGAAATGCATAATTAGAACAACAATAGTCTATAATTACATAATCATGAGAATAATCAGGAAAAAAAAAAAGAAAAGAAAGACCAAGAAGAGCTACCGCTGGTGGAGATGGGGATGACATGGAAAAGAATAATGTCATAGATCAGTAGTAGAAATGAGAAACATTATAGCCTTCTTATAAAACAGTCTGGAAAATATGTCATATAAAAACACACATATATGTATACATGTACATACTCATGGATGTAGAGTTTGTAGTAGAGATATATTTTATATCAATCAATGTAAAAGATAATTGAATGCATTCGTAAATAATGATTAATGCATACCATGGTATATTTTGCAGACATTATGTAGTTGGAGCACATGGGAAGTTGTCTATCATGTGATAAACAGAAAAAGTTTACATAATAAAATCCCTTTAAAACAAGGGAGACAACTTTTCTGTATATGTGATTATATATTTGTTTATGTATTATCATGAGTATTAGAAGGCTTTGGGGTACCATGGAAATTACTTAGTAAACTGGAAGAGTTTGGGGACTGTCAGAAGCAAGTAAGAAAACAGGATAGATGAGTTATGGTGAAAAACCATTAAAATGCACATCCCAAACTAAACAGCATTATGGCTCCATTAAGTTTCACAGCTTTAAATATCCTTTATTCTTGGCACACTCAGTAATTTATGTTATCATCCCTAAAACTTCTCCTGAACTCCAAACTCCTACATCCAGAAGTGCTTTTGATTTTCATTTGTATACCTGTTACAATTTTCCTAACCAATTTGCAAGGTCTAGTTAAATGTATGATATGCAATATTTTTCACCTTGCTTTTGTAGCCCCTTCTTCTTTAAATACTCTACCTGCATCTCCAACTTCCATATCTTATCCTTCTTTCAAGGATTCAGTTGAAAGGTGAATGCGTTTATATTTTCCTCCTAAAAATATTAGCCAAGATTAGCCTGTTTGTTAAACTCACAGCATTTGAGGCTTTCATCTTATTCAGCATGAAATAATAATTGCATATATCATAAAAACAGTTACATTTTT
>NW_007769328.1:5645-6073 GCF_000696425.1 Galeopterus variegatus | reverse complement strand
TTTTGACCACTTAAGTCTAATTCCATTGAAATGACATCATAGAACTCAGGCATCACGGACGATTATTAATAAAAGGAAAATAGATGCTCTGGATTTACATTTGAATCCATTTATTTAGTAAGCAGGAATACTTTCGCTTCATCATGGCTATCAATTAAATTTATCATGTCCTTACTCTTATGGATTTAGGAAATTGTGGACCCTATTAAATTTTTTGTGACCCTAATTTGACAGATAAATTCCAGGTTTGATTACCTGACATTTAAATTATGTGCAATCTATTCCTGACCTGTTTTTCTAACTCCTATTGAAATCCCACATTAACTTAACATTATAGCCAAATGAGGGTATTTCCCATTTCCAAGAAATGATGCTTTTATTACATGCTTAGTATTATTTATAATGTTTCTTCAGTAAATACTGCATCT
>NW_007769328.1:3156-3640 GCF_000696425.1 Galeopterus variegatus | reverse complement strand
GTTCCTATTTCAGCACCTCACCCTGACCTGCTCAACATTCTAAACTTATTTTTGGCCCATTTCTCAGCCTGCAGTATCTGATCTCCAGAGATGCCACCTATACTGCCGTTCACCTAGATCACAATGTGTGGCATAATAACACACATGTAGGGTGCTTCCTTTTTTATATATCACTTTCACATGTATTATTTAGTCTTGTTAATGGTAATATTATCTCATATAATCCTCTCTCAGCATGTTTTATTATTATTCCCATTTTTCAGATGAAAAAACGAAGATGCAAAGAGGTAAATTCGATTGGCTGGGGGCCTCAGGCCAGTAGCAAGTTGTGAGATTTGAAATCAAATCTATTGTTCAGAGTCGATTACATTCTCATTCTGTAAATTGCATTATTATGTTAAGGGCTATGGGGTTAGTGGCTCCTTCTCTGATGATAATCTCTCTCTTTGTCTCTCTTTCTTCCTTCCAGTTCTGGTTCTCTGAT
>NW_007769328.1:2240-2744 GCF_000696425.1 Galeopterus variegatus | reverse complement strand
TAAAGCAACACCAACTTCTTATTTCTTGTGCTTTTGGGTGGGTGATTCTTCTGCTGGCTTTGCCTGATGTGGCTGCATTTAGCTAGTGGGTCTGCTGGGGGCTGGCTGGTCCAGGATGGCCTCACTTCTCTCACATTTTGGCTTCAAAAGTTCTGGCTGGAATAGCTGGGATGCCTGTGTCTCTCTCTGCACATGACCCACAAAGTCTCTCTTTCTTGCAGAGGATGGCCTAGTTTTCTCACGTGGTGTCTGGGTTCCAAGGACAGAAGTCTCAGGCTTTCTGTAGGCCTGAGCTTGCAGGATGCACAGTGTCACTCCCACTACAATCTGTGGGATAGACCAAGTCCCAAGGCCAGCCTGGATTCATGGGGTGGGGATATGAAGTCCTTTTGATGGGAGAAACTGCAAATGGCTTCTGGTGATATTTAATCCACTACAATTTCCCAGTATTTTGTTTGTATTAGATTGCTGGGGCTACCATAACAAAATACCACAGACGGTGGC
>NW_007769328.1:0-652 GCF_000696425.1 Galeopterus variegatus | reverse complement strand
GACTGATTCACAGATGACCCTAGATATGTGTTCCAACTCAGCCCCATGTTTGTGTTGAAACGCTTTGGAGAGAACATCTTTCTTTCTTTGGGGGCTGCTACACTGGTAGGATATAAGGTTGGATCTTCTGGTGAACATGGTTTTGTTACAGTGTGGTGAGAAGCAGCTGGAGAATGAAACCAAAGCAGAAGAAAGTAGATAGGGGAGTACAAAGAGATAAGCATCTTGATGATGTAATTTAAGTCCCTGGATATAACCGTACCCTTGAAGTCTAGCTCTTCTTGAATTTCCTTAATGTAAGAGACAGTAAATTCCTTAAAAAAATTTTTTTTGGGGGTGGGAGGAGGTTGAGCCAGAATGAGCTGGGTGTTTGTTACTTACAACCAAGAGCCCAAATACGTGACCTCTGACCAACCAAAACTCTGGGTATAGCCCATTGAAGATTTCAGCAAATAAATTTTACCTGAGTAAATTTCACCTATGAACAAATAGGCCAATTCAGTCTAACCACATGTCCCTTCTGCTATGTAACTGACTATCTTCATTTCCTTATGACCAGGTTGCAGCCAAAGCTAAATGTCACTTTATAAGTTTTGACCACTTAAGTCTAATTCCATTGAAATGACATCATAGAACTCAGGCATCACGGACG
>NW_007769327.1:5674-6073 GCF_000696425.1 Galeopterus variegatus | reverse complement strand
TTAATACTTGTGCAATAAACAGAAGAATGAATGAAGACACGAGGGGATAAACATCTTGTTAAGGTTCTATCAGGAATATGAGTGATCTTCCCAGAAATTTTGTTGCTATACTTCAGCCTCTGTATCTATCTGGTATTAACCGTCAGAAAAAGAGTAATGAATTAACAGTCAGAAAAAGAGTAATGAAAAAAAAAAAAAAAAGATAAAAGATACTTGCCAATAAAGAGAGATTGCTTAGGATATGAGTTTGTGGCTTTGTATGCATACTGAGATGACTAAAAATCGGATATGTTGGTAAAAATTGAAATGTTCTCACATTTTAATCATGACACAGAAACTAAAAAAATTGATAGTGGGAAATGCACAAGATTAACCACCTAACAAGGTTAACTAATGAGG
>NW_007769327.1:0-441 GCF_000696425.1 Galeopterus variegatus | reverse complement strand
AGTTGGTTCAAGTGACATTCATTTTACAGGTACAGAGACTGAACTTGGGAAAGACTAAATACCTTGCCTTTAATCATACAGCTACATGGTCTTTAAACAAAGCCAAACTCCTTTGGCTAGGGTTAAACTGGAGCAGAACTATTTAATAAACAAATAGACTTAATGAGACAAGAATACTCTGTCCATAACTAAAACTCTGTGGTTTTATTATTCCCCACCCCACATGCATAGTATATCTTCATTTCAGAAACATGAGGCTTCCTGAAATCCCTCAATTCTGATTGTTTAAAGGATAGTAAATAGATGCTAAATAGACACATAATAGATAGATTATACATACATAGATAGAAAAATGGATGGATAGATGATAGATGACACCGAGATAAAAAGATAGATAGATAGATGGTAGATAGATAGACATTTATACTTTAATGTGATTTT
>NW_007769326.1:5753-6073 GCF_000696425.1 Galeopterus variegatus | reverse complement strand
AGCTGGAACTGGGAAAATCTGTACACACTAATGTCTTTTGGGAGAGTTTTAAAGTGCAAACATTTACATTCCTCCCCCACTGAGAGAACAAGGACAGAACAAAGCTAAAACATCTTTGACTCACCTGAGCAAACCTGATGACATCCTCTGAGGTAGTCCAGCCTTGCTCAGAGTGTCGAGGACGACACTGAACATTTTCTCAGGAAAATAATCTCCTTTCCCCAAAGCTTACTAAAGAAATCTAAGCACATTCGCTAGGGTGGGGTAGTAAAATACAGTCCTTTATTTCTATTCCCTTTCTTTTCTAGTCCTAGGTAGAA
>NW_007769326.1:0-816 GCF_000696425.1 Galeopterus variegatus | reverse complement strand
GGATAAAGTTTGAATGATGGTTGAGACCTTCAGCATCTTCCATCTGAATGTCATTGGTTTGATCAGAGCATTCTAGCCTGTACCACAGTGCATAGTAAATGGTCTCATCCTATACAATAATTTCCAGCCTCTGGGGGAGAGGACTTGACTAGCTAAGCTGCAACGTTTTTGCTTACAGTGATTTCCGAAGCATGGCTGAGAACACTTAGCATGCATAAGAAATACACTGAGGAGAAAAAAAGAGAGATGAAAAAATGAGAAAAAAGAGAGGTCAAAGGGGAAGTCAGAGGTTTGCATGGCAACTCAGATGGGTGCAATGGGCCCTGCTTGTAATCCTGTGGTGGTTTACCACAGCCTTCCGAATAAAGTCCTAGCATGGCCACCAGGCCTCCACAACCTGGCTCACATCTTCCCCTCAGCCTTACCCCCACGGTCCCCCTTACACTCTGCGTTCTAGCAATACCAAGCTGCTCTTGCTGCCCACCCCCACCTCCACCCCACCGCCTTCACCTGATTCTCAATTCCTGGCCTCTACTCAGTGATCAATGATCAATTTAATTTCCACATTTCTTTTCCCTGATAACGCGATCTTAGCCTTGTCCCCTCTGGAAAACCTGTTTTAGATCCACAGGCAAAGTACCACTTTACTGACCGTTTATCCAACTCATCTCCTTCCTTTGCCTCTTTGTCTCTTTGTCTCTTTCTGTGTCAGTCTGTCTCTCTCTGCTTCTAGTCTCTCTCTCTCTCATATAACTTAGAGTCGTATCCTGAGCAGCTGGCACAGTGCCTGGAGCACAGCAGGAATTTACAAAATGC
>NW_007769325.1:5806-6073 GCF_000696425.1 Galeopterus variegatus | reverse complement strand
AGGGACTACCTATATTTGGCTCAATATATTTAAACAACAACAACAACAGTCCTTGTTTCAGGACATAATTGTAAGATGGTTGCTCAGACTTGCATCTCATTAGAAGGAATGTCACTTGGTACCAAAATGTCAGTTCACAAAGGCCTAATTATCTCATAGGATGTCTTCATGGGGTTCAAGGCAGATTGAGGCATACCCTTGTAGATGGCGTTCTGGACTCCTTTCTGACCTTGGAATCCCGTTCTTGGGGCCCCAGGAGGTTGTTCC
>NW_007769325.1:0-291 GCF_000696425.1 Galeopterus variegatus | reverse complement strand
GAGGTTTTTATTTTTCTGAGCTAGAATCCACTCCTGGTTTTGCTGACATAGGCACCCATCATTTCCAAGACAGATACCAAATTGCACTTGACGTCCAGAAGTTGGCTGCTATAATTTACCTGTATAATTCTGTCATTGCCTAAAACTTTATTTTCTCTTCTGTCCTTGTGGGTATAGATATGTCACATGCTATTCTATCTTCAGGAAAGTTTACCCCAATGAAAGGGGAAAGGGACTACCTATATTTGGCTCAATATATTTAAACAACAACAACAACAGTCCTTGTTTCAG
>NW_007769324.1:3893-6073 GCF_000696425.1 Galeopterus variegatus | reverse complement strand
ATTTCAGGAAAAAATATAAAATTACCTATACAGACGAAAAGACATCCTGTATTCATGAATTTGAAGACTAAATACAAAGACTGCAATACTACCCAAAGTTCTCAATATGGCTGTCTAATATTATTTTATTTTATTTTGATAGTTTTTTAATGTTAAGAAGTGTGCTTACAGACAATACAGTTGTCATTATTTTTAAATGTGTTCTGGTTATTTTTGTAGTTAAACATGTTATGATTAATTATGCATTTGTTTCCATTTGTTCTGCTCAAATTAATGATCATTCAGGTGATTGAATTTTTTTTAATTCTGGAAAATTATTGGCTAATGCTTTTTGGGACTACTGCTTCTATCCCTTTTCCAGAGGTCCTATCACTCTTCTGTTGAACTTTCTCATCATAACCTCTGTATCTTTAACTGCTCTGTAATTTTTTTTGCCCCCTTCCATTGAGTCCTCAGACGGATGGCTGGCTTTCTTTTTCACTGCCTTGTGTTGATGGGTAGAATTTTTCTAGTTCTCTTTTAATAGGCAGAGCAACAATTTAAGGCTTTAGTTTTTCAGCATTCAAACTAATTTTCAACCTCCTGAGGTGAAAATTATTTACTCCTTTCTTTGCAATGCCAATGCTCAGCCTCCAAGTTCCATCTGGATATGAAAGTCTGTTGGGTTTNTTCCATTGAGTCCTCAGACGGATGGCTGGCTTTCTTTTTCACTGCCTTGTGTTGATGGGTAGAATTTTTCTAGTTCTCTTTTAATAGGCAGAGCAACAATTTAAGGCTTTAGTTTTTCAGCATTCAAACTAATTTTCAACCTCCTGAGGTGAAAATTATTTACTCCTTTCTTTGCAATGCCAATGCTCAGCCTCCAAGTTCCATCTGGATATGAAAGTCTGTTGGGTTTCCTACTTTCAACTTGTACTAGTTTACTTTAAAAAGTTCATAGAAATATTTGTATTAACTTTAGATAGTATTTTTCCACGACTTTTTGAAGTACCCTCGTATTTAAATCTGAAATTGTATGTATTTTCAGCTAGAGGTTGCTTGTTGATAAGTGCATAGTCTACCATTTTACAAAAAGATCCTAGCATATTGCATTCAAATATTAATTACCAATAACCTTTTGTGCTGGCCACAGACTCATGTTGAAATATTTTACCAGTATAAAGGCACATGTCTATTTTACATTTATAATTAAAAATGAGAAGACAATTTAAGAGAATGAAACCTTATTATCTTACGCTATTTCATAAATGAAACATATTTGACATCATGAAAATAATATACTGGTAAAGTGTAATGAACCGGTTTAGTTAATTAGAAAAGAAAAAAGCCGGGGCCGGCCCGGTGGCGCACTGGATAAGTGCGCTGCCTGGGAAGCGCGGCGGCGCTCCCGCCCGAGGGTTCGGATCCCACATACAGACCGGTTCCTGCTCACTGGTTCCCGCTCACTGGTTCCCGCTCACTGGCTGAGCGAGGCGCGGGAGCAACACCGAGGGTTGCGATCCCGTTGCCGGTCCCCAGTCCAGTACGGGGGCAACACTGAGGGTTGCGATCCCTTGCCAGACACGGAAAAAGACAAAATACAAAAAAAAAAAAAGAAAAGAAAAGAAAAAAGCAGACGTAATAAATATACTATGTATTTTAGCCCAGCAAGGCCAAGTGATGTCACAGCATGCTATAAGAGTATCTACCATGCAGTTGTAAAAATAGAGAAATTTGATAGAAAAATTGTTTTATAAAAAGTAGGTATAGGGCCGGCCCGGTGGCGCACTGGATAGTGCACCGCTTGGGAAGCGTGGCGGCGCTCCCGCCCGAGGGTTCGGATCCCACATACCGACCGGCTCCCAATCACTGGCTGAGCGAGGCGCGGGAGCAACACCGAGGGTTGCGATCCCGTTGCCGGTCCCCGGTCCGGTACGGGGGCAACACTGAGGGTTGCGATCCGTTGCCGGACACGGGAAAAAAAAAAAAAAAAAGAAAAAAGTAGGTATACAAAATTTAAACTCATCACATAATATTATCTATCACATTTATCACATAATATGTATCATATACTTATTTAAAATAATTTTTTTTTCCTTTTTGTCTTTTTTCGTAACCGGCAACGGATCGCAACCCTCGGCGTTGCACCCACACCTCGCTCAGCCAGTGATTGGGAGCCGGTCGGTATGTGGGATCCGAAC
>NW_007769324.1:1880-3602 GCF_000696425.1 Galeopterus variegatus | reverse complement strand
TGCCGGTCCCTGGTCCGGTGCGGGGGCAACACTGAGGGTTGCGATCCGTTGCCGGACACGGGAAAAAAAAAAAAAAAAAGAAAAAAGTAGGTATACAAAATTTAAACTCATCACATAATATTATCCATCACGTTTATCACATAATATGTATCATATACTTATTTAAAATAATTTATTTTTCCTTTTTGTCTTTTTTCGTGACCGGCAACGGACCGCAACCCTTAGTGTCGCACCCGTACCGGACCGGGACCGGCAACGGGATCACAACCCTCGGCGTTGCACCCGCCCCTCGCTCAGCCAGTGAGCAGGAACCGGTCTGTATGTGGGATCCGAACCCTCGGCGGGAGTGCCACCGTGCTCCGGAGTGGTGCACTGTAGCAGTGCACCACCGGGCCGGCCTAAAATAATTTAATATTAGCAAAATAACAAGTTAAATCAATGAGGTAAATTTTGATATTATTTATTTCATACTTTGTTAGAATTCCATTTATAGTTTTGGTTAGGTTTTATAAATTTATTGATTTATTTATTATTTTTATTGGTTATGGATATTCATGGGGTACAAAGCTGAACATCACCACTTTTGCCCAAGATGTGAAGGACAGATCCATACTGGCAGCACGCCCATTAGCCCAAAATGTGGTTGTATCCCATGTCACCCACCGAATTAATCCCCAAACTCCCTCCCCATCCCTCCCCTTTTCCCTTCCTCCACTTTGTATTCCTAGGCATGTCCTCCCCCTCTGCAAGTCCAACGCACCACTATGGTCCTTCTTTCCTTCCTTCTTCCTCTCTTAGCTCCCACTTAGAGTGGGGACATGCCTTACTTTTCCCTCTGTGCTTTGCTTATTTCACTCAACATAAGTTTCTCCAAGCTCATTCATGTGGTTGTAAATGGCAGAATTTCATTCTTTTTTATACCAGAGTAGTATTCCACGGTGTATATATATATATTACACATACACACACACACATTTATATATAGCACATTTTCATTATCCAACCGTCCATAAATAGACATTTAGTTTGGTTCCATATTTTGGCTATTGTAAACACAGCTGTAATGAACATGGGAGTGCAAGGTTTTCATATTTGTTGTCATACCATCATTTATAATAGTCTCTAATGATTCTTTGTATTTGTTTGGTATCAGTTGTAATGTCTGCCTTTTCTTTTCTGATTTACGTTATTTGGGTTTTTCTCTTCTTTTTTATTTATTTATTTTTCATTAACCTAGCTAATGGTTTGTCTATTTCATTTATCTTCTCAAAAAACTTACATTTTGTTTCTTTGACCATTTGTATCATTTTGGGGGTCTCTATTTCATTTAGTTATTTTTAATCTTAATTATTTCTTTCCATCTGCTACCTTTAGGATTGGGCTGTTGTTTTTCTAGTCCTTTGAGGTGTTGTGTTAGGTTGTTTATTTGAAATCTTCCCATTCTTTTGATGTATGCCTTTATTGCAATAAACATCCCTCTCAGTACTGCTTTTGCAGTATCCACAAGTTTGGTACAATGTATCTTTATTTTCATTAGTTTCAAGAAATTTTTCGATTTCCTGTTTAATTTCTCCTTGGACCTATAGGTTGTTCAGGAGACTATTGTTTAGTTTTCATGTATTTGTACAGTTTCCAGGGTTTTGCTTGTTATTGATTTCCAGTTTTAGTCCATTGCGGTCTGATAAGATACTTGGAATGATTTCAATTTCTTAAAATTTGCTG
>NW_007769324.1:0-265 GCF_000696425.1 Galeopterus variegatus | reverse complement strand
TACTAGTAGAGTTAATAAACCAACTCAGCAAACTTGCAGGATACGATAGTAACATGGAAAATTACACTGTATTTCTACAAACTAGCAAGGATTAATCCAAAATGTAAATGTAAATTAAGAAAACCATTATGTTTACAATAATATGCAAAAGAATAAGATACCTAACTGAAAGGTACAAATATTGTTCATTAAAAACTATAACACATTTCAGGAAAAAATATAAAATTACCTATACAGACGAAAAGACATCCTGTATTCATGAATT
>NW_007769323.1:5867-6073 GCF_000696425.1 Galeopterus variegatus | reverse complement strand
AGACTCAAACTGGCTTCCCCTCGTGTCGGTGATAAAGTGTGGCGTCTAGTCACCCACGTAAAATGTATTACTTTAACTTTGACAGCTTGTCATTGAAGTCCTTGTTTATATAATCTATTGTGCCATTTACTCCATTCTTATTTTAAAAAGCAAACATAGAAATAAAAGCCCTTTCTTTTAGTGTTTTATTGATGAATGTCTATACC
>NW_007769323.1:0-338 GCF_000696425.1 Galeopterus variegatus | reverse complement strand
TTTTTTTTTGGAATCACTAGTCCCACTTATACCTCAGACCTGCATTAAATTACCAGAATATGAGCCGCACTATAGCAGAGCCGACTGCACTGTCCCTTCTGACATACCTACCTAAGTGTTTATTAATCAAATGGAGCTTGAATGTCGGGCATACCCCAGATGGTAGCAGTGCCAGCTCCCGCTGTGCCCCAGCAGAAGTGGATGCCAAATTACCAGGCTCTGCCATACCATGTCAGCTTTGCCCAGGCCCAACTCTGGAGGTTGTAGTTTATTGACCAGACTCAAACTGGCTTCCCCTCGTGTCGGTGATAAAGTGTGGCGTCTAGTCACCCACGTAA
>NW_007769322.1:5400-6073 GCF_000696425.1 Galeopterus variegatus | reverse complement strand
TGGTCCTGTGCCAACTGGGGGTGGATCGGCTGTCCTTGCTGTTTTCCAGTGTTTTCCCAATAGGCCCATCTCCCCCATTCCTGTGCTCCAAACACTTCCCCGGGGATGGGCCCTGTCCCACTCCCTTGGACTGACTCACTGGCCTCTGAATGGCTCCATGTCTCCACTTTTTCAGCTTTTTTGGCTCCTCGCTCCTGCATGGGTTCCTCAGCAACACTATACGCGGTCATGCTGTCCTGGGGTCCACCAAGGCCCTCTTCTGCCCTGTCACCTCCAAGTAACTCCATTGGAAGGGCACAGCTGTGGCTTCTGCCAGCTATTTTTCCAAGTGCTCATCAGCTCCAGCATTAAAGTGGCCATGGCCCGAAATGCTCAGAGCACTTTTTTCTTTTTCTCATTGTGGTTTCTCCCACCTTCATCAACTCCGTAGGTCTCTCCTCCTCTTCTCCTGAGCTCCAGTGGCCAAAGGTTGGCTGATGTTACAGTTTATAGTTGTAAATTGGTTGATTTGTGGGAGAAAGTGATGCTGGGGACCATCTATTCTGCCATCATGACCAGAACCCAAAGCAGAACTTATTGTTCCTAAACAAGTGTCCCTTTGTAACTTTGTACCAGGGTACCTGTTGCTTTGCCTCCCATGGATTTGTCACCCTTTTCCCCCTGGGTGATGGAG
>NW_007769322.1:0-220 GCF_000696425.1 Galeopterus variegatus | reverse complement strand
TTTCGTGCAGCTCAGGGTTTAATGGTTGACCTTATAGGTCCTTCTGGCTCTCCAGAGACTGGGTGCAACTGGCTTGTTTAGAAGCTCTGATCTGGGCATGAATTTTTTCGTCAGACGGCACCCCATGCAATTCTTCATTCCTGACTAGTCTCCTCTGAGTGGTCCTGTGCCAACTGGGGGTGGATCGGCTGTCCTTGCTGTTTTCCAGTGTTTTCCCAAT
>NW_007769321.1:5050-6073 GCF_000696425.1 Galeopterus variegatus | reverse complement strand
ACCTCTTCATACCATCACCTTGGGGTTTAAACCCAACATTTGAATTTTGGAGAGACACATCGAATCGAACCATAGCAGTGGTCCAGCCAAGCTGACACACAAAAATAACCATCACAGCGTATAAGTCTGCTTCCCCCAGAAGCAGACCTTGAGTCTAGTATTCTAGGGCAAGTAGCTTATTTGGGAGGTGATCCTAGGAAGTGTAGGGACCCCATGGGTGCCTGAACAGGGACACACCCTGGTAATATGGCGCCCTTCCTGGTTCTTCTCTGCAGTAAACAAGCCCGCTGGCGCCAACACCCAAGCCCACCCGCGCCAAACCTCAGCCAGTCACAGGTCAAGGCTCACCTCCTGCCCAGCCCCATCCAATCAGTTACCGCCCCATCCACTCTTTCTCCCGCCCCAGAGCACAGCACCCTATAAATGTACACGCAGTCCTTGAATAAAGCGGAACTTCTCTGGAGAACTATTAGCCCGGGTCTCGCGTGCTTCCTTTGTCCATGCGTCCCCTACATTTGATGCCGAAACCCAGGAAGGAGTTCACCCTGAGACAGGGGACTCCTTCCTTGGACCTCCTCGGACTCCTCTGCGACCCCCCGGGATTGACGGTCCGCTCCCTTCCGTTTTCTCTGGCTCTGGCTTCCTTCACCCACCACCGGCTCATCCGTTAGGTAAGCCCCCTTTTCCTTTTGTCAGGCTTGTAGATTATTTAAACCTGCGCCCTAATCACATTCCCCCGGCCCCGGCATTGACACGTCCCCGGCCCCGGAGGCTGAACCTCCCATTCCTCCCTGTCTCTTTCTCTCACTCCTTTTAACCTACCTCCTTCCTGGGTTCATCCTTGAACCCATCTAACCTTCCTCCTACCGGGTCCAGGACCCCTGCCATCCAGTAAACCCTAGCATGCTAGGTCCCTCCGGCTTCCGGCACAGTTGCCTCCGGGAAGCGAGGGTCTAGGTGATGACCTACACCCCCTTCCCTCCTGGGTTCATTCTTGAACCCACCTCCTGGGAATGGCACGAC
>NW_007769321.1:0-547 GCF_000696425.1 Galeopterus variegatus | reverse complement strand
TTTAGGCCTTCAACTGATTGAATGAGGCCCATTCACATTAAGGAGGGAAATCTGCTTTACTCAAGGTCCATGGATTTAAATGTTAATCAAAAGCACCCTAACAGAAACATCCAAGATAATGTTTGACCGAATGTCTGGGAACTGTGAATTAGTCTGTTTGTGTTGCTAGAACAAAATACCTGAGACAAGGTAATTTATGAATAATAGAGATTTATTTCTCACAGTTCTGGAGGCTGGGAAGTCCAAGATCAGGCACCAGCAGATTAGGTGTCTGGTGAGGGCTACTCTCTGCTTTCAAGATGTCACCTTCTTGCTGTGCCATCACATGGTGGAAGAGGACAAAAAGGGAAGAATGCTGTGTTCTCACATGGCAGAAGGATGGAAGGGCAAAAATGGTCAGGCAGCTCTCTGAAGCCTCTTTTATAAGACTCTAATCCATTCATGAGGGCAGAGCTTTCATGACCTAATCACTCCCCTAAAGGCCCCACCTCTTCATACCATCACCTTGGGGTTTAAACCCAACATTTGAATTTTGGAGAGACACATC
>NW_007769320.1:5820-6073 GCF_000696425.1 Galeopterus variegatus | reverse complement strand
CTGCCATTGCTAACTGCTGTCAGTAGAGGGCGCAATCTCAATCTTCCTGCCCAGGGCTTTTCTGGCACATGGGATATTCTTGGTTTTCATCACGTGCCACTTCCTGCAGCCTGTAGAACGTCCTGTAGCAACAGAAATTACTGACAGTTCAGTGACAAATTGTCTCAGGTTTGTGTATGTGGATATGTCTTATTAGTTTGGAAAGAAAATTTTGCTGGATATAGAATTCTGTGGACAGTTTCATTTGTTCATC
>NW_007769320.1:0-249 GCF_000696425.1 Galeopterus variegatus | reverse complement strand
TCTTTGAAAATTTTAATACAATCCTGATGTGCACAAACACTTTCATTTTTCTTGGAAAAGCATCAAGGAATAGAATGGCTGGGTCTCATGATATTTGTATGTTTAAGATATTTTAGAAAATGTCAACCATTTATAAATAGTAATTTTCCTTCTAGGACTACAGTCAACAAAGCTACTCGTAAATGTTCATAAAAATTTGGTTAAAAATGATAAAGATCTATTTTTAAGTAAATTATATTTTATTCAAAG
>NW_007769319.1:5829-6073 GCF_000696425.1 Galeopterus variegatus | reverse complement strand
TCACTCATTTTGACCAAGTGAGTGGACTGTTCAGTATGTTTTGGGTGGCACAGTGACTTTGCTTTTTCTCTGTACCTAGAAGACAAGACAGGTTCTCTTCATTTTGTCTCACTTCATCATGATCTCAGAGTAACAGGTGACATTGGTGCCCTGCTGTCACCTCTCCCAGGGTGACAGAGATGCAAAGGATTACTCAAAGCCCATTTCTTCAGAGCAGTGAGAGGCCCAGAAGGGGTTAATCACA
>NW_007769319.1:0-932 GCF_000696425.1 Galeopterus variegatus | reverse complement strand
ATAGGATACTTGTAACAATGCACTGTACATGTAAACCATTCTTAACTGCAAGCCCTCTCTCAGGTTCTCTTGGGTGCGGTATGTGCTGCTGGTCACCAGTCTCTGCTAGATGCTGCCTGAGGTTCCACTGCTCCGTGCCCCGTGCCCCAAGCTCCCTGCCCCCAACTCCCTGCCCACTGTCGCCTGCAGCTCTGCCCACCCTGGAAGGCCCTGAGCTTGTTGCACTAGGTTCTACTTGATTCTGACCCCTCATTTTGCTCCACCCGACACAGCCTTTCCCCACTATCTTGGGGTCCTTTGTGGCCCACAGCTATGTAGTTTCTGCAGGCGAGTGCAGGGAGATTGGTCCACTTACCTCTGTTTCCCACCCTTCACCTGCAAGGTGGCACTGATCAGAGATTAAGAATCTAATGGCTCTTCTAATGTGTACTTGTGGCTCTCACTGGACAGGCCACACGTGGTTTGCTTGATAGAACGCAGCACTCATGGTTGTGTTGGATTCTAGGTCTGTTCCCTTGAAAAGACTGGAGATCTGGTGTATATCAGTGTTTCTCCAAAATTTCTGTCATTCTAGTCAGTAAAACATGTTCTGAGCATGTGACTCCAATATGTGTATGTTTATTTTTTTGTCAGTTATATGCATGCACTGTGGTTGTCTAACTTGGGAGGTATGACAGAGCTTATATATACTTGTGTGTGTGTGTATACATATATATTTTTTAATGTGAAATGGAAGAGAATGCAGATGGAAGTTCTAATATGTTTTTTTTCTGCTCCCCGGTGTACCATCTTGTTCCCTTCTGCTGCTGAGCCCACCAACCAGGGCCTCATGATCAGTGAGCCTCCATGCCAGTCATGTGAGGTATGGGGTTGGGGGGTTGCGAGCAAAGCAGGGTCAGCGTCTCTAGGACCTGGATTTTGGATACTTTTGC
>NW_007769318.1:5327-6073 GCF_000696425.1 Galeopterus variegatus | reverse complement strand
TAACATCACAAGCATTTATAGATCAAAATCATGAGTGGGGGATCCCAGGAGTCATGTGGAAATCTGATTGTTCAATGGTGAGGTCAGCATAATTTCTGGCATCCTGACTGAGGCCCTCCTCAGCTCCTTCGAGTCTGGAGGTGAACAGACTTCAAAGCAGGCTTGCAGTTGTTTGTCATCTGCAAAGACAACTCGAGGAGAGAGGTGACAGCTGTTATGTTAAGCCATAATGCGTTCATTTGAGGAACAAACATCCTGACCTTTCAGTTCAACTCTTAGCCTAAGAAAGTGAATGTTGACTGAACTCTACTGTTATCTTATTATTAAGTAAATTTGTTACTCCTAGGAATCCAGCCCATCCTGCTTGGTCAAGCAGGTTTTCTTTTACTAGTTCTCACTCTCCCCCCAAGCCAAGGCTTATTCTGACTGGGGTTAGGGGAACAGCTAAGGGAAGTCAGGTCTGTCCCCCAGTTTCAAGGGCAGTAGAAGCCTAGGAGTCATGGTGACCCCGTCCCCCAAGGCTCAGGAAGGCTGCTGATGGAGTCTTGTCTGCACATGCTCCACTAGCACCACAGCTGAGTGACTGAAAAGCAGCACAGCCTGGATTTTGTACCCTGGGGTCACATGATCACTGGGCTAAAGCATTGTAGGACATCCTGTTTTTAGGGGGCACTGGAACAGAACCCTGTCTCTTTTAGCCAGTCCCTCCATATCTTAGGATGCTGCATTCCTGGCACATTTTACAG
>NW_007769318.1:0-219 GCF_000696425.1 Galeopterus variegatus | reverse complement strand
AAAAAAAAACTGGGTCATTTATAAAGAAATACAATTTATTTCTTATAGTTTTGGAAGCCGGAAAGTCCAAGGTCCAGGGAACACATCTGCTAAGGGCCTTCTTCTACAGTGGCACAGGGTGTCACATGGTAAGAACGGGCTGTGCAAGAGAGAGCTAACCTGCTCACTGGTTCTCTTTATAAGGCCATCAGAATCATGCCCATGATAACCCATTAAACC
>NW_007769317.1:5479-6073 GCF_000696425.1 Galeopterus variegatus | reverse complement strand
GACAATTGGGTGTAAAACTTTGAGTAAACACCTTCCTGACACCTATTACGGGGGACTCCGCGGGAGGCGCAGCCACTAATCAGACCAGCCGCGGGAGGCACGGGCTGCTGATGGAGCCCTGGAAGGTTGGCGTGGTCCCCTGCAGTTCTCTCTCTTTTTCTTCAAATTAAAATCCAAGGAAATTGAGAGAGAAAGAAACTCCTTTTGGCTCCTGCTTGCGTCCCAGAAGAAGGGGCAGCTTCAAGCTGCCCATGCGGTGTGGAGGCAGGTGCAGCGTGACTGTCGCTGTTGCTGTTTGAACTTCTCAGGTGGAGACAGAGATCGGAGCACTTCTCCCAAGGTACTGTACCAGCAGATAAAGCTGAGAAGGTGGTGACAGGGCCGGGACTCTCCCGATGATGTTCCCCACACAGATGGCCAGGAGGAATATGGGCGAGACCCCATCCAGAGAACCCCAGGCACCTTTCTGTTGAGGAGCCTGGAAGACGCAGCTGCAGAGGCAGGCATTGTGTCCCGGTGGCGTCAGGGGTGTCCTGCAAGGCTGGGAGGCTCCTTGGATATTTGGGGCCACAGAACAGAGACCGAGGAAAGGGG
>NW_007769317.1:0-403 GCF_000696425.1 Galeopterus variegatus | reverse complement strand
GTGCCCATCTGTGTGATGAATATTAACAGATGTTTCAAAAGTTAACTCTTCCCCTCTTTTCTCACCCTCTCTCCAATACATGTCATTTAACTCCCATTCAACTCTCTTCCACACACTTTCCTGATTGTACAACTTTACCCACCTAGAAACACTTGGGTCATCGACAGATGTCGAAGTTACTAATGCATAATTAATTGCATTGTAAAAGGTTGTAAACCAAAGTCCATTTTCCACTTTTTCTTCTTTCTCTTGAGAATGTTGACCTCATGGGCTAGTTACGACCATTAATAACTTTCAATTTATAAAGTTAAAGAAAATAAGTGGTGCTTCTGCATGATGCATCCTGATGAGGAATAAAACCCAGAAATAAAACAGTGGGACTCTGAAGCATCTGCTGCTGTAC
>NW_007769316.1:5262-6073 GCF_000696425.1 Galeopterus variegatus | reverse complement strand
ACAATCAATGAGAAGTATTCTGAGTGAAGTACTGTGCTGGAGAAGGGGGACATAAAGCAGAATGAGATGACTGCTCTTCCCAAGGAAACCTTAACATAAGAAGGGAGATAAACAAGTTAACACAATAAATAAGAGTAGACTAAGTGATATAGAAATTAAAATATGTTATAGGAGCAGAGACTAGAAAGCAAAGGTGAGTATAGGCATGTGTGTGCACACACACACCAGCCCACCTACCCAGCCCCACACACACACACACACACACACACGCAAACACGCGCACACGCACACAGGCACACACGGGGTAAATGGTAAGGATTGTTATCAATCTGGAGAACGGTTTTCACTTTTGTGTTGTACCTAGAAGGAGGACTATGAATTCACCAGGCAGCTTGTCAGAAAGGGACAAGTGAGACATTTTGGAAAAACAAAAAAACAGAAACAACACACATTAAATGAGGAGTGATGAGTATACAAGGACAATCAAGTAATCTAGACTATTCAGAGCAAAGATGCTCAGATTTGACTAATGTAAGAAACTGGCTTGAAAAGAAATAGAAATCTTGCATAGCTCCCTTATTAATGTATTATAAATTGTAATATTACCTAGTATCTGTAAACATGGAGTATCATTTTAAAATACTTTATGCATAATCTTATTATAAAACTTTAAAACTAATGCATGTTTACAAATGGGATTTCATTATAAACTATAAAATTAATGGGAGTAAAACCAGCATTTAATATAGTATCATGCTAGAATCTTGCTCTGTGTTAAATTTGAAAGAGTTTAATTTTACCAATACAGAAA
>NW_007769316.1:0-345 GCF_000696425.1 Galeopterus variegatus | reverse complement strand
TTCAAAATTATAATTTGTGGTATAAAGAGAGTTTAAATATATATTTTTTGTCTGTCTCATAGCATTTACTAGCTTATAAAAAAGGTATTAGCTCCTTAATTAGAAACTTAGCTTGTTTAAATTGTAATGTGTAGTATGCCCTGAAGAGAAGTACACCTTTTATATATTTTCCAAAGAGGATTCTTTAACATATGAAAAAAATTTAAAAAGACTAAGAATAACATCCTACAGGATTTTATTTTAACAAAACATAATACGGGTTGTGTGTTTATTCAATTCAGCTCACAATCAATGAGAAGTATTCTGAGTGAAGTACTGTGCTGGAGAAGGGGGACATAAAGCAGA
>NW_007769315.1:5676-6073 GCF_000696425.1 Galeopterus variegatus | reverse complement strand
CCCTGACCAACAAAGGCCAGGCTTAACAGAATACCATACAAAAGGAAAAATAAAAAGCAAATGCTTACCATAAAAGAAAAACATCCTACTCTCCTCTAGTCCCCTTGCCTAAGAAATGAAAAAAATCCTACATATCGGATTCAGTAGGTACCTCTTTTTACCCTTTCTGATACAATTTCCCACATACCACATGGCTCTTACCAGTCTCTCTAACTTCTGTTTCCTTAACTATGTACATATTTGGGTCCTCTATTGTGATATAGGATCTGCAACAGCAGAGACTATGTCGTAACCTTTTGTACAACTCCAAAGTATATCTAGTTTTATGCTATGTGCAGAATCTTAACAGATGCTTAATGAACTAATATATAATCAGCTTTCCTATATTAGATCTCTT
>NW_007769315.1:0-465 GCF_000696425.1 Galeopterus variegatus | reverse complement strand
TTTTTTTTCCCTTCCGTCCTTTTTTGAAAAGGATATTAACATAAATGCCGAGGAAATTTAGAACTTTTATATTTATCTCATAAGAGTCTCTAAAGTTCATAAAGCAAAAGCTTTTTAAACCATCACAGAAAACTTGGGTAAAGGGAGTTGTGACTTAGATTGTACTAAAGAAAAAAACAGAAATCAACAAATTAAAAAGCCAAAAAGGATTCCTTCATTTTCTTAATCAGCCAAGCTAGAAAGAAATGTTTGCAAACTGATTCAAGAGAGAAATAATATCTGCTTTGCACAGAATTTGAGGTAACAGAGCCTTAGAAATCACTTATACCAATCTTCTCATTGTGCTGGCTGAAATTCAAGCCCAAAGAGCGTTAAAGACGAGAAACAATGAATTCACCAAGCTAATCACTAACCTCTAGAAGACATTAACTTAAATTATAATTAAGAAAATAATCAAGAATGCCC
>NW_007769314.1:5809-6073 GCF_000696425.1 Galeopterus variegatus | reverse complement strand
AATTGTTTTCTTTTTCTTTCTTCCTTTATTCCCAGACTAGATAGCTGCAGCCAAATAATAGGTTCTGGCCAAGAGAATGTGATGAATGAAAAATGTGCAATTTTTACCCATTTTTTTTTAAAATTGGCTTGTCCTCCCCTTCTTCCTTTCTAGCCCCCACTGGCTGCAGGATTGATGTAGTGTTGAGTCATCCTGGATCATACAAATGAGAACAACTCTTTACAAATGGCACAAAAACTAGAGTGAATAAGTTGGAACTCCTAA
>NW_007769314.1:0-290 GCF_000696425.1 Galeopterus variegatus | reverse complement strand
TCCTGGAATTAGTGTCAGTTCAGGTGTCCAGTATTCCCACAAAGTCTGATGTTTCCTTTACTTCAATTCTCTTACTCAGGTAAAAGGCCTTAGTTAGCTGTGGAAGCTGAAGCGTATAGCATCCTTCCTCAAGAAGACCCTACCTCCCCTTTATTTAAGAGGTTCTGGGTCCATAACTGGCTCAAGTCTGGGAATTGATTCCAAGTATGGCCATAACTCTTTGCATTTTTGAGTCAGGTTAGACTTTTGTTCATTTGACATAGAACTTTTCTACTTATACAGATCAAGCA
>NW_007769313.1:5772-6073 GCF_000696425.1 Galeopterus variegatus | reverse complement strand
TTGCACAGCTGCTGTGCCCTGTCCTGCTTGGCCCGCTGCAGGGCAGCCACCAGCTTGCCCAGCTTGGTGTTGGCGTCTTTAATGGCCAGCTCCCCACATGCTGCTTGGCACCAGCAATGGTAGCCTCCAGGGAAGCCCTCTGGCCTTGAGGCCGTCAGTCTCAGCCTGGAGCCAGCTGGTGTTCTGGTTCATCTCGGTGATCTCCATCTTCGAGTGACGCAGGTCATCCCCATGCTTCCTAGCCAGGTTCTGCAGCTCCTCATATTTGATTTGACACATGCTGTCAGCCTTGGACTGGCTG
>NW_007769313.1:0-378 GCF_000696425.1 Galeopterus variegatus | reverse complement strand
CTTGGGCAGGACATTGGAGGACTCGGACCCCGACTTCCCATCACAGGTCTCGATCTTCTTCACAACCACAGCTTTGGAGGAGCTGGTGCGGCCGAAGGGGCTGGAGCTGCCGCCAGGGCTGACGGTGGACTGGAGGAGGTCATGCTGTAGCTCAGACTTCCGAAGCTCAGCCCACCTGAGTAGCCACTCGTGGTCTTCGTGTGGATACTCATGTTATTCATCCCAGACTCCAGCGTGCTCTCCTTGCCCTCCAGCAGCTTGTGGTAGGTGGTGATATCAATGTCCAGGCCCAGCTTGACGTTCAGGAGTTCTGGTGCTTGCACAGCTGCTGTGCCCTGTCCTGCTTGGCCCGCTGCAGGGCAGCCACCAGCTTGCCCA
>NW_007769312.1:11515-12165 GCF_000696425.1 Galeopterus variegatus | reverse complement strand
GATTAATTAATCAAACTAAAATATATTAAATAATCAACCATACTAAATGGATTTTTTTTTCAAAGGTTAAATATGTTAGATAAACCCTGACAAGACTGATCAAAAAAGAACACCACCACCTATACTACCATCATCACCAACAGAAATACAGAAGGGATCATCACTATAGACTCTGGAAACACATAAATTATATTACAATCAAGTTTATGCCAATAAATTTTTAATTACATGAAATAACACGAATAATAAAAACAGAATTTAACAAACAGATAAACTAGCACTTATCAGTAATTCTGAATTTATTTGATAAAATGCTTCTGTACTGAAAACCTTCTTACAAATTTATTCCAAGTCCTGATGCCTGAATTCCTGTCTTCTCCATGTAACTGAGAAAGATGTACCCACTAAATTTGCACATCCTCTTCCACAGAAAAATAACGTCAAAACTCTTCTAAAATGTTTTATGAGACCCCTATAAAGTTTGGACAAGACTGATAAGGACATTATACATAAGGAATTAGAAAGGTTTTTATGCTTAATCTCAAAAAACAAAAAAAAAAATGTAAAACTTTTGTTTTAAAAATAGACCAAAGATACCTCAACTAAAATACCCTATGAACAAAATGTGTTTCATCCAAAAGAAGATTTTT
>NW_007769312.1:6091-6363 GCF_000696425.1 Galeopterus variegatus | reverse complement strand
TTCTTTTAAAGTTGTACAGTTTACTTTAAATCAATTATAGCTCAATACGTTATCAAAAACTTTGTAGATGCATCAACACATGGGCATAAAGGAAAATTCAAGCCATTATTGCAAAAGAGGAAGTCCTTCAAATTTAAGATTCGATAACCAACAAAATTAGAAAATAAATGAGGAATATAAACCAAAACGTGAAATAAAAAATTAAAAGTATGATTAATTAATCAAACTAAAATATATTAAATAATCAACCATACTAAATGGATTTTTTTTTC
>NW_007769312.1:0-656 GCF_000696425.1 Galeopterus variegatus | reverse complement strand
ACAAATAAAATGTTCACTCAATGTCAAATTTTCAAAAACTACAGATTCATATTCTTTCACAGGAGCAATTAGCAGTGAAGTACATAATTTAACAAATATTCATATCAGTATACACATACATAAATAATACACTTATGTATATGGGAACACATGTGAATAAATTACAGTTTGCTTGTTTTTTCACCAGCAATATATCAGGAAGATATTTTCTGTAATTATTAAAGATTTACATGATTGGGTGTAAAATCTGCATAGTACTAATTGTATGAACCCAGCTTATTTTATTAAAAATAGCAGTTTTGCCTATTTATATCCATATTTTTATACGCTTTTGAAAAGTTCTGTCATATACACTCGTAGAAAGGCAACTACTGTGGAATAGGAAAGGTGAATTTAAAATATTCTCTAAAATTATCATATTGCTTTCCAAAACAGTACTATTTATGCTCTCTCCAGAATCTGGTATCAATGGATAACAATGTGATATCTTGATATTTAATTTACACTAATTATTAAAGATTTTAATACTACTAGCCAACTAATACTTTTTATTATGTATATCATATATGAATTTTACTAATATCATTTGTTAGATTATGTCATTTTAGAATTATTTGAACACAAACATTATTACATAATATGTACATAAATATATG
>NW_007769311.1:5017-6074 GCF_000696425.1 Galeopterus variegatus | reverse complement strand
TATTTGTTTTTTTCAAGGGCTGCTCTTGTGTAATTTTGAAGTTCAGAGTTCTGTATTCATTCCCAGAACACAGCCTCTCTCTGAGAACAACCTTGCTTCTGGTCTGCAAGGAGCCCTTGTGTTTGGTACCCCCACAGGTCTCTCACAAAAAAAAGTGTATCCTCTTTCTGCCTGGTTCCCAGGTGTTCCAGTACACCGTGGATACTAGGTGACAGCTCTGTGATACTCTGTGCACTGCCCTCTAAGAGATTTTCAAAGCCCTATGTGGAGCTGAGCCCCAGTATGTACTCACGTGTTTTATTCAGCAAATGCAGCATCTCTTCCACCAAGCTGTCATCAGAACTGTCTGATTGAACTCCAGCAAGTGCTCTCTAGGAGGGAGATCCTTATTGCCCATTTTCTCTGTTTCCTAAATGATCTTAATTGCTTGGGTAAAGAGGCATCCATTCTAAATCTCCCTCCCACCAGGGATGATTCACACAGTTAGAAGGTTTAGATTACCCCAAATGTCAGGACCCCCACAGATATAATGGGCTTCCCTCCAGGGCCCACCTGGCATGCTGCTTCTCTTTCAAATACCTGTATTGCCCAGAACCCACAGCCTCTTGGACTACACCCTGATTTCCTGCCCCCTCTAGGGGTAAAGGAGCTAGAGCGGTCTCTCTGTACCTTTTGATTTTTAATTTTCAAAATCTGTGTAATGTATGGGATGTTTATATGTTAAGTATTTTTAATCCCATTTCAAAAACATATTAAATATTCAAATACATATGTGATAACCTCACCACGGCTAATATCTAGGATATGAAGTTATAGATGTTTACATTTTGGCTTAATGGCTTTTAAAAAGTACGAAATCATAAGAAAAAATTTTATACTTTGGCATATTGGCCACTTTGTTACTCTCTCTGTAATCCATGTTCTTCCTTTCTTTCCATCGGCTGTATTCCCAAATGATAGCCTCAGAAAATTTTGTACATTCTCTATAAAGTTTATTTAACCAGAGCACTTTTATGACAATAATAAGTAAATGGAAAACAGCTAAATTAAGAACACT
>NW_007769311.1:0-331 GCF_000696425.1 Galeopterus variegatus | reverse complement strand
TTTTTTTTACAAATCACATGGCTTCAGAGACAGCATCAAGGATGGAGAAATGGACAGTGATAACTAAAATGACGGTGTAGATGTTTTATAAGATGAACAATCAGAGACAATGGTAGTCTTTTGAGGTTTATCACATATCTGAGAAAGTTCTTCAGTTGTTTTCAGCATATATTTATTGAGCAATTAAAATGTGCCAGGCATTGTGCTAAATATTTGGGTTAAGATTTGAATAAGATATTCTCTGCTCTAAAGGCACTCAGGGAGGGTGGCATGTAAACAAATACAGTATGGGGTGGTGAGTGCTGTAACTGAGGAACATTCCAGTAGCACC
>NW_007769310.1:4941-6074 GCF_000696425.1 Galeopterus variegatus | reverse complement strand
TGGGGGCTGGGGAAACTCAGGGCCTCAAGTCAGGCTCAGAGAGTCAGCAGAAGAATTCTGAATCCACCTTTCTGGAAAGACCTAAAAAGGTGGCCAAGGAGTCAGAGCAATCCCAAGCCTGTAATGGCATGAGAGTAATAAGTATGGGGAATGGCATGTTGTGTTTAGGCAGAGAGAGTTGGGGGCAGTCTCAGCATTTACTGTGTCCCCAAATCTGTAAGGACACTCCTATATTGTAAGGACACTCCTATACAGAGGGCTATGGTTAGCAACACAAGATGGGACACCTGTGACTCACACAGATCGGTGGCCAAGGACAGGTGGGAAAATGGACAGCCATCAGCATACAGAAATGACCACCAAGGCCGCAGATATACCCCCTCCCCTGTCAACCCTGAAGCACACGTTCCACCACTGCCAGAAATAGAAGTGCAACCAGAGGAAATGGAGAGAAAAGCAAGACCTTGAACTGACAGAGAAAATGTTGACTTTTCTGTGATTATCCACATTGTCTGAGATTACCTAGAATAGTAGATTAATTTTCTGCTACCCAGTACAGAAAGAGCTAAAAATGGATATTTTGTTAATCTATAAAAAAGTAAAGTTGCATATCTTATGATCTGTGCCTGAGATGTGTGCCTGCCTCATTCTCAATCCAGTCCTAGACGTTTTATAGATTCCTGTACCCACTGCCACAGCACGCAGGAGAACCAAGATATAATGTGAAGGATAAATCATTATGGGATATGCATATAAACCTACATCTAAAATCACCTCGCAATTGTCCACTTGTGGAGGAAAGGCTACATGTAAATAATACAGAAATTATTTATTCTGGGCTATGGAATGAGTGGCATTTCAATATGGATAAATGATAAATCTAATGTTCCAAGGATTTACTTCAAACAAAATAACAAAGCCACACTGTGCAGTCTGACATAAAAGAGTCAGCAGCCCAGCTGTTGAACTGCTCCCTGAAACTCACACCACTACAGGAAGAGAGAGCTAAGGCAGGGCTGCCCTCCTTGCCCTCAAGCTGGGATGTCACAGGTGCCCCTGCCAGGACCCATGAAGGCAAATTAATAGTAAACAGAGCCACTGGGAATGTCAACTAAAAAGAAATGGCTTCTGGT
>NW_007769310.1:0-276 GCF_000696425.1 Galeopterus variegatus | reverse complement strand
TCTTTCAACTTCTATTCATATTGAAAATTTTTAATAAAAGTTGGAGAAAAGACAAGATCCGTTCAGGTATGATTGTCTGGAAGAAGATGAAGTCAGGCAAACCACTTTTCATATTCCTTCTGTCCCTGAAGGAAGAAGGGAGAGAGTCAGCGGCAAGACAGACAAAAAGTTAGAATCAGGCAGGAAGAGTCCTACAACCTACCCCCGGTCAGGTATGGGGGCTGGGGAAACTCAGGGCCTCAAGTCAGGCTCAGAGAGTCAGCAGAAGAATTCTGA
>NW_007769309.1:5830-6074 GCF_000696425.1 Galeopterus variegatus | reverse complement strand
TAAGAACTTATTCATCATTTATTACATAAAAGGTAGACACTAATATTTTCATTCTACCCATAAAGAGTAGAATGTATCTATACTAAATAATTAAGGCATATAAATAATAAAAATATACAAAAATATATAAGAATGACTAAGGAATTAATAGTAGAGATCAAGGGTAACAGAAATCTCACAAAATACAAATATGAATATGATGAAGTCCCATTCTATACCAGTGTTTCTTCATTATTGCCACCCT
>NW_007769309.1:0-274 GCF_000696425.1 Galeopterus variegatus | reverse complement strand
ATCCATTTCCTCCAGATTTTCAAATTTGTTGGTGTATAGTTGTTTATAGTAGTCTTGAATGGTTCCTTGTAATTCAGATATATCACTTGTAATATCACCTTTTTCATTTCTAATTTTTGTTATTTGGATCTTCACTCTTCTTTTTTTAGTTAGCCATGCTAATGATTTGTCAATTTTATTTATCTTTTCAAAAAACCAACTTTTTGATTCGTAGATCTTTTGTATTGCTTTTTGGGTTTCAATTTCATTAAGTTCTGCTCTGATCTTAATGATT
>NW_007769308.1:5651-6074 GCF_000696425.1 Galeopterus variegatus | reverse complement strand
AAAAAAAAAGCTATTAGATCAATGGAGTACAGTAGAGGGTCTAGAAATAGACTCTCTCATATAAAGTATAGTCAGCTGATTTTTGATAAAGGAGCCAAGGAAATTCAATAAGGAGAACGTTAGTCTTTGAATGTATGGTTCTGGAACAACTGGAGATGGATGTGGGGAGAAAAATAAACCTTTTCCCTTACCTCACACCATATACAAAAATTAATTTGAGATGGAACATAGATATAAATGTAAAAACTATAGCCATGGAGCTTTTAGAAGAAAACATAGGAAAATATCTTTGCCATCTTGAGATTAACAAAAATATTTTCCTATGTTTTCTTCTACAACAAAAAATCACTAAACATAAAAGAAAAAAAAAAGATAAACTAGACATTATCAAGATTAAGTTTTCTTTTGAAAACTTCTGATTTT
>NW_007769308.1:3355-3761 GCF_000696425.1 Galeopterus variegatus | reverse complement strand
CATCAGATGTGTTCCCTGGACTTTGGACTTCCTAGCCTCCAAAACTGTAAGCAATAAATTTTATTTTCTTACAGATTATCCAGTTCCAGGTATTTTGTTATAAAGCAACAGATATGGACTAATACACCCTGATACACGTATCACTACAGACAAATCTGAAAAACATTATGTTGACTGTTAAGCAAAGGAAGCCAGACACAAAAGAGTAAGTACAATTTCCATTAAATGAAGTTCCAGAACAGGTAAAACTAAGTTATGGTGACAGAAATAAGAACAATGTTTGCTTCTGGGAGTAGAAGGATTTATTGGAAAGGAGAACGAGGAATTTATTAAGGGGATGGGATGTTCTATATATTAATTGTGATGTGGTTACAAGGGTGTGTACATAGGTACATTTGTCAAAATC
>NW_007769308.1:0-221 GCF_000696425.1 Galeopterus variegatus | reverse complement strand
ATCAATACATTCAATGCCATACCAAATAAAATTCCAGCATGCCTTTTTTAAAGAAATTAAGAAACTGATCCTAAAATATATATATATAAAAGCAAAGTATTTAGAATAGCCAAAACAATGTTGAAATAAAAAACTAAATTTGAGTTCTTACATTCTTCCAAAATTACTATAAAGTGACAGCAATTAATGCAGTAGTTATACATATAAGGAAGAAAAAAAAA
>NW_007769307.1:5702-6074 GCF_000696425.1 Galeopterus variegatus | reverse complement strand
GAAACAACAACTGTTACCAGTTTCGGGGTAGAATTCTCTATCTATTGAATATGTGACAAGAGCCTCCTAATTTTTGAGGATCACGACAACAATGCGTTACATATGAAACCCGAATTGTACGGGAAGATTCAGTTACAAAATAAAGGCTTCCTTGGTCCTTCTTTTAGAAAACTGTTTGGATTTTTTTAGCGCTTCTGATGCCTAGGTCTGTACTTAAATAAAATGTTATACTGCTAGTTCTTGACTTATTAACTTAATGATTGGATCCAGTGACTCTTCCGTATGACATGCTTTAGCTAAAGCAACCTAAGTTAACTGATGTAAATCGATTCCTCTCCTTCCATTTTTTGATTAGTTATTCTTTAAAAAAAA
>NW_007769307.1:0-320 GCF_000696425.1 Galeopterus variegatus | reverse complement strand
GTAGATTAGGATCCAGGTGGGGCAGAGGGAGGGGGCACAGTGAGTCTGGGCACAGGAACTTGAGCTGGTGGTATACGCCCTGGCAACACTTTAATTTGGAAGTTCCAGGATTCTGTCCTTACAGACAGGGCCATGTAGTAAAAAGACAGAAGCTTTATAAAATTATTACTTTTTACACAAAATTTAAAAGATGCAAAAGGAATTCACTGAAAGGTATTTATCTTACTCCTGTCCCTTATCCACCCAATTTCCTTCCCCAGAAACAACAACTGTTACCAGTTTCGGGGTAGAATTCTCTATCTATTGAATATGTGACAAGA
>NW_007769306.1:5504-6074 GCF_000696425.1 Galeopterus variegatus | reverse complement strand
GATAAATGTCACAAAGAAAAAACTACTGAAAATAAATACCGTTGCATTCTTTGTTTTCATAAAGATTTATATTGTTCTTTGTTTTTTTTTTATGATCCTCTCTCAGTGCCCTTTCCTGAATTATGAAAGTATCTTAAAACTGCATTTTAAAAACAAGATTGTTCTGTGAAAATCTGTCAAGATATGCTAGATTTTTTTTCTAATCCAAGTTTATTAAAAGTAACAATAAAACAATAACATTACTGACATGTACAAAGAAGTTCAATACAAGGACATGTAAGGGATGCATATATCCTGATAAAATGTGTGTGTGCACACATACCTGTGCTCCCGTGCATGTATGATATGTCCCACTTTGGCCAAACCATATCAGAAATATCAGATTTAATTATAGTTGCCATATTTTGGGAGGAACAATGAAGAACAAAATATTTATAGAGAAGATGGTGATAAATCTAGAGTGTTTCTACATGAGGACATTTTCAGTGAAGCAGGTTTATTAAAACTCACTACGGAAAATGTGGTATATCTACACAATGGAATACTACTCAGCTATAAAAACGAATGAAA
>NW_007769306.1:0-512 GCF_000696425.1 Galeopterus variegatus | reverse complement strand
AAGGAAGGAAGGAAGGAAGGAAGGAAGGAAGGAAGGAAGGAAGGAAGGAAGGAAGGAGATGTTATGTAAAGTGCTTCAAAGACTGTAAAATCTATGCATATATACAGCCTCAACGTTATCATTATTGTCTTCATTAGCACTCAGGAAAGTGGTTGATCTCCTTACTATGTCACTCAGTTGTACTTAGAGCATGTTCTCTTCATGCTTATGTCTCTTGTTTTCTCCATAGGACTGTTCTCCTGTTAACGCCTGACAATTCCTAAATCAAAACAAATCCATCTTTTTAAGCAAAAAGAACAATTGTTACTAACCTAGGTCTAGTTGACAGGGAATAAAAAGCTCTTCCATTCTAACAAGGAAAAAAGTAGTTTCTGTTTTCTTTCAAATCTTTCACTCACTCAGACTTGCAGATTCCTCCAAAGAAAGGATGAACAGGCCAATAAGCCATCCAGATAAATGTCACAAAGAAAAAACTACTGAAAATAAATACCGTTGCATTCTTTGTTTTCATA
>NW_007769305.1:0-6074 GCF_000696425.1 Galeopterus variegatus | reverse complement strand
GCGCCACTGCGCTCCCAAGCGGCGCACTCTCCAGTGCGCCACCAGGCTGGCCCAAACACCACAATTTTTATTAACAGCTGTAAGGTATAGAGATGATCAAATGCATGCTCATTCGATCTTTATTTCAACTCAATCTCTTAGCCAACTTGGCCCAAAAGTAGATAGTTAATATTATAAATGGAAAAAAATATATTCCCCATTCTGTGAAATGGGTGGACATTGAATTGGGGTTACCATAGTTTATTTCAAAATAATTTTGTATGGTGTTTTTCTCCTGGAGTTTTGAATTGCTTTTCTTCTTTTCTTTGCATATATACCAAATCATAATGTGTCTGAAAACGTATTAGCTATAATTAACATTTTTTAACTGATAACTGATGGATTTTGGACGTGACCGCACCATTGTGCACACAATAAGCACAAGATAGCCACTGGCCTGGTCTTCCACTCCAGCACCAAGCCCCTCCCCACTTCCCTTTACAAGAAGCCTCCTGACTTAAACAGAAACCTCTTTTGCTTCCACAAGGTTGCAGTTCTCCACCCCGATCCACATTAGCATAATGCCCCTGCTTGATTGTATCAGTCCATATAAGCTCTCCAACCCCCCCACATCTAGTGCTGCTTTCCATTTTGAGGGCAGCCCCGGGCTGTTCCCCACTTTCAGCACAACCCGGCAGATTCTTTTCCTTTAATAAAGCTTGAACAGTACCCAGCGTCTTTGCTCACTTACTTTCAATAATGTGTAGAACTTTGTCTTATATCACAAAGAGCTACTTTGTGACTATGTAGTAGCACAATTCCTTTAAAAATTTGGCTGAACTTATGTCTTCTTCCTCTCAGCATAATTTTAGTGCAAAAGATTTCAGTTATTCCATTGACCTTACAGTTCTGCTGAAACTAAGAGACATTCAATCAACTTTTGTTTTCATGATGATAATGGTGATATTCCTTTCACAGAAAGGCTATTTAAAGTAACACTTAATTCATTATTCTTCCCTTCCCCTTCCATTTTGCAGAGTTTCAGGTGCAGCTACTATATATTTAGACAAAAGAGAGATCTGATTGTGCTTCCTCACCCTTCACTTTTACCACCTCCATAAACCCTGTGTTTTGGGGATAATGAACACTATCTCATATTAATCTCCCCCAAATCAAGTATTCTTCCTTTGCATTTTTCAGTTGGTTACAGGACATTTGCTGTTGCTTATATTGCTAGACCTTTATATTGCTAGACCTTTACAAAAATCAGAAATTGGTGGCAGTAATGTGCCATTGTGTCCTGCCTTCCAGATTAAACCATGAGTTAGTTTTCCATTCCATTTTTAATACTAAAAACAATCCCTTCTGAAAATGGCCAATCAATTCTGCCCCAATGTTAGTAATAAGAGGGACCCAGAATATTTTCCCTTTCAGAATCAGTAGACTGATTGCAGGCAGAGCTATCCCAAAAATGTAGAGAACTAGAACTGCTCAGGTATTTTTTAAAAAGGTGTCTCATAGGCAAAGAGCTGAAACTAGTGTGGGTAGGAGCTAAGGGTTCTTCTTACATATTATTTAGGGTAGAGAGTAAAGTATCAATAGAACAACTATTTTCTTAGTCCAAGTTTCTTGGTATCCACCTCATTGCTTACTTCGAAAGATATGAATGAGGCCTGGCCCACTTTAGGGAATCATCCTTTATAGGGTAGGTGTCTGCTGTGAGTCAAATACGTCCCCCAAAAGTTCATGTATTGGAAACTTAATCCCCACTGCAACAGTGTTAAGAGGGTGCAAAATCGAATAATGGCATTTAAAAGGTGGGACCTTGAGGAGGTATTTAGATTGTAAGGAGTATGCCCTTAGGAATGGATTGATCCATTCATGGAGTGATGGGCATGGTTCTGATGACTTTAAAAGAAGAGGAATTGAGACATTTAGCTCTCTCTTGGTCTGCCCATTCTCACCATATACTCTGCATTGAAGAAGGCCCTTACCAGATGTGTCCCCTGGACTTTGGACTTCCTAGCCCCCAAAACTGGAAGAAATTTATTTCTTTATAAATTACCCAGTTTCGGGTATTCTATTATAAGCAACAGAAACAGAGTAGTACAGTGTTTAAATCACTGTTTTCACAAAGATAGAGAAATCAGCCTCTACTTTTATTTTTGGTCGAAGAAATGTGCACATGGCAACAAATAAAAGGAAACAAATTAAATTGTAACAAATCAAATACACAGAAGAACTTATGATAAAAAGCCACAACTGTCATCCTAACTCCTCCCACCTCCCTCAGCACCACTTCTCAGGGACATCTTTTACATGGTTTTGTTTGAGATTACTTCAATATTTCTAAATATGCTCATATCGACTTTGGACAATATCCAATGACTCCTTGCTATGAAACATAAAAATTATGTTAATATCCACTGGTTAGCTCTTTTGTTGGTTTTCTTTTAACTATAAATAATAAAATGTAAAACCCTGGATAATATTTCACCTTTAGTAGTATTACAACACCCCACTATTAACACCACCATTCTTCCTTTTAACCTTCTACTCACCTCCCTTAAACACAGTCAAGAAGTCTTTGTGTTTTGTCCATAGGTTGACTCGGAGTTAACAGCCAAATTCCACACTAAGGAGTGTGCTAGGATTACATTTTCTCCTCTATAGGACCAGTGTCAAAACAACTAGAAAGGGGGCCGGCCCGGTGGCGCACTGCTACAGTGCGCCGCTTGGGAAGCGCGGCGGCGCTCCCACCAAGGGTTCGGATCCCACATACAGACTGGCCGCTCACTGGCTGAGTGAGGTGCGGGAGCAACACCAAGGGTTGCGATCCTGTAGCCGGTCCCGGTCCGGTTCGGGCGTGACACTGAGGGTTGCGATCCATTGCCGGTCATGAAAAAAGACAAAAAGGAAAAAAAAAAAACAACAACTAGAAAGGGATGGTCAGTTAGCTCAGCTGGTTAGAACACAGCATTATAACACCAAAGTCAAGCGTTTGAATCCCATACCAGCCAGCCACCAAAAAGAAAAGAAAACAAAAACACCACTAGAAAGCCATTCAAAGGACAATGTGCAGAGCATTAGGATCAAGTGGATTCTCTTCTGTTATTATCAATTGCCCAAATATTTGTGCTTCATATTTAGGTTACAAACTTGTATGGCTTTGTTTTTACTGGAGTTTCAAATTGCTTTTTTTCCCCTGAATATTTTACCTAATTTGTCTTATCAAGTTTTTCCATTTTCTCTATACTTTTACAGAGATGCTCTCTCTTTTGCCCCCTGGTATCCACTAATGAACATTTTGCCTTCTGCCTTCGTTTAACCTAATTGTTCTTTAACTCTGCTATACAACTGAGGACTTCCCTTTAGCTCCAAGGTTGGAGCTACTCTTTTCTAGAATACATGTCTTCTTTCTCAGTTTATCTTCTTGTTTTTCTGGAGAACATCCTCAGTTGCTACTTATGAAAGAATGGGAGGTAAACTTTCAGGTTTTGGATATTTGAAAACATCTTCAATTCTCCTGGGTCAGTATAACTGAGTTTGAATTTACTTGCTCTCAGAAATCTCAAGGCATTGTCCAGTATATTCTAGTATTCAATGATACTGATAATTTGGATGGAAGTGTGGTATTATCGTAAAGCTGCTCTGAACACTTAGATACTGTGATTACATATCACCAAATTTGGTGTTTAGGTATACTAAAAAGGCCATCTAGAGAGCAGGGGCCAAAATTTTAAATGCCTTCAGGAGCGAGACAGGTAATGTAAGTAAACACGGTTTAAGCCTTATGGTGAATGGCAAACTGACACGACCTCCATGTTGAAAGGGGTAGAGATTATGACAAACGGGAGAGCTAATACCCAGTCTAAGGCAAGCAGCTGCTTCTCAGAGCCAGCTAATTGTTGCCAAACTGGCCAATGTTTCCATATCTTCTTTTTTTCCCCTCCTGAGGGCTGTCACAAGTCCAGATTTTTATGTGAAGTTTTTAAATTGATTTTTTCATCTTAAAAACAAAACCATTTTCTTTCATTCACAAGTATGGAAACAAGTAAAAAATAAGATTCAGGAATCAGATAGGAGGAAATCAAAATATTGGCTTGGAAAAAAAACTCCCGATGTTTGTTTAACTGGGTACTTAGTCCGTTTTGTGTTGCTATAACAGAACTACCTGAGACTGAGTGATTTATAAAGAAGAGAGGTTGGGCCAGCCCGGTGGCACACTCGGTAGAGTGCGGCGCTTGGGAGTGCGGCAGCGCTCTCGCCGAGGGTTCGGATCCCATATAGAGACCGGTCTGCTCACTAGCTGAGCACGGTGTGGGCACGACACCTAGGGTTGCGATCCCATTGCCGGTCGCAGTACGGGCGCGACACCGAGGGTTGCGATTCCGTTACCGGTCACGAAAAAAAGACAAAAAGGAAAAAAAAAAAACAAAGAAGAAGAGAGGTTTATTTGGCTTATGATTCTGAGACAGCTGCATCTGGCGTGGGCCTCAGGCTGCTTCTACTCATAGCAGAAAGCGGCAGGCAGCCAGCGGGTAGGAGCAGATCACATGGCGAGAGGAAGCAAGAGAGAGAGGAGGTGCTGGGGTCTTTTTAAACAACCAGCTCTCACAGGAACTAATAGAGTGAGAACTCACTCATTAATTCCCCCATCTAGGGAGAGCATTAATCCATTCATGAGGGATCTGCCCCCATGGCTCAAACAGCTTCCGGCACTGCCACATGGGGATCAGATTTCCACATGAGTTTTGGTGGGGACAACACGTCCAAACTCCATCAATATGCATATATTGTTTTATTATTTCTCCTTTTGGTCATGTTTAAAATTTTCATAATAAGTGTAATTTATGAGAATTACTTTGGATAAAGCCAATTAGAGAAAGAAGTTTGGTTTGGCACATAGGCTTGTTGATGGTTCCCTCACCCCTACCCACAGCTGAATATGTCACCCAGTCATAGACAACACGGGGCAACCTCAGGCCTTCCCGTGGGATTCACGGCTGCCCTATAAGCTTGTAACACGGAGGAGCAGAGAATTTGTTAAATTCTACAGACAAGCCAGAGAAGAAAAAGGAAGACAGAGATGGAGACAGAAACAGAAAAAGCCCAGAAAGAGCTTAGCCTTTCAAATTTCATTCTTTCTCCTCATCTCATCAGAGAAATTATTCCTTCTTGCCTGGGGAGAGAGAGAGACTGAGGAGTTCTTCTCATTCTTTTTTCTCATGGGGAATAGAAATTTTCTCCTCTCTATGAAAACAAACAGAGCAAGAGATTTAAATGCTTCCTCCTTGCAGTGTACGTTGTGATGTGCTGCCCAAATCCCCTTTGAGGTAAGGACTTATCCAAGCTGCTGGCCCCGCGTTGGTTGAATCTTTGGTACCTTCAGGATTGTTACATTTGCAGAGAGCCACCTTGCCCAAAGTTAGATCCCTTTCCAGGGTGGCCCCAAAACAGCTGCTGATCAAAGTGAGGTTTAAAGAGCCTGATCATCTTAGCCTGACTTGGGACAACTCTGAAGGTCAATTCTAACCTCCCAAACTCCCTATGGAGTGTGCATAATCTCTCTACCCAATCCTGCATCCTTCCCCTCCCTTCTACAAGTATCAATCCCAATGGCATGCCTTAAAATGCCATGCCTGTTAAATAATGTCTTGTAGTCTGCTTCCTGGAAAGCCAAGCTGAGACAGTTGGTGCCAGGAGTGAGATCTGAGAAAGCAGGCACTAAAATGGGGTTTGGGAGCATGTTCACTAGCTGCCCACATGACAATGAGAACCTCTATCATAAGATTACAGTCCAGTTGCTAAAACTTTCATCTATGGTGAATCAGGTTAGTATACCAGTGGGTATACTTCATGGGCATCATGATGTATCAGGCATTTGAGAAATACTGGGGAAATAACAACTATGAGGACAATGGAATTGGGTGGTGCTGTGGACTGAAATCCATTCCCCCAAAATTCATATGTTGAAGCCCTAATCTCCAATGGGATTGTATTTGGAGGCAGGGTTTTTAGGAGGTAATTAAGGTTAAATTAGGTCATAAGGGCAGGGTCCTAATCTGATAGGATCGATATCCCCCCCCCCCCCC
>NW_007769304.1:5796-6074 GCF_000696425.1 Galeopterus variegatus | reverse complement strand
TGTTTTTCCTTTGGTGAGAACAGCATTGTGTGAAAAGAAGAGAATTCTTAAAGTCAGTACCACTTGGGTACAAATCTCAGCTCTGCCATTCTTTTAAACCTGAGTTGTTAACTTCATAATGTAATTTAACCCTTCATTCATGGTGTGTTTCTTTGTGGAGGAATTTACTATCCAAAACTTTTAGGAATCCTTTTGCAATTTATCTGGAATCAAATTGTAGCTCAGTACATTTTAATCCTCTTTCCCTGTCCTCTTTTGATAGTCAAATTTTAAAAAAC
>NW_007769304.1:0-708 GCF_000696425.1 Galeopterus variegatus | reverse complement strand
ACCACAGTAAAGCATTTATACAATTCACATGGAGAAATTCTGTAGGGCTTCTTTTTTTTTTATATTTCTTTAAGCAAATTAATTGTAAAGAACGAGAGAGGGAGAGAACTGATTGCATTGTATGGAGCTCATTTGCATCCTGATTCTAATAAAAAATACTGGGAAAGTTGAAATTTTCTCAAAGGAGAACGATTATACAAATAATCGTTTAGCGATTCCATAGAATATTTTGTAGCTATTAGTGATGACGTTTTGAAGGTCAGTCAATGAATCGAACATGCATGTAATACTATGTTAAGTGAAAATAATAAGTAGAATGACCATTACCTGATTATATATAAAAGAAATCATACATGTATACACTGAGATATATACGTGTACATATATATATATATTCAAATGGAGTTTTTGTTCTTGGTTCTTAACTTATTTATTTTGTTAATACATTATGTGCATAGGTATTACTATGTACATGTATTTAAGAACCAAGAACAAAAACTCCATTTCATAAAGTGATAAAGTTGAGAATGATTTTTCTTCCTTGTGATTTCTGACTTCCTATTTTTATTTAATAAATATATATTAAGGCAACAAGAAAAAAGTATAATTAATTGACTTTTCAAGTGTTTTGCACCCTGAATTAAACTTGTTTTTCCTTTGGTGAGAACAGCATTGTGTGAAAAGAAGAGAATTCTTAAAGTCAGTACC
>NW_007769303.1:5578-6074 GCF_000696425.1 Galeopterus variegatus | reverse complement strand
TTTGCATGTAATACCTTTTTTCCATTCTTTTACTTTTTGATTAGAGAGTTTAGCCCATTTACATTTAATGTAATTGCTGATAACCTCAGCCACATATTCCTTTTGCCATGTAAGGTAGTATATTCATAGGTTCTTGGGATTAGGACATAGAAATCTTTGGGGCCATTATTCTGCCTACAATAAGCTTATATTGTCAATGAAAGGGATCATGACAAAAAATTTCAAAGCATAGGGGTAAAAAGGATATAGTGGCCTAATACTGACCAAAATAATATTGGTGTCCTAATAATACTATTAGATAAAAGATGCCTTCATCTTAAAGCATTATTAGGGAAAAATATCTATTTTCTCCATTTCATTGAGGTTATAGTTTAAATAGAAGTCTCAGATTTTTATCTGTTCACCTGCCTCATAAAGCCCAAGGCCTAACTTCCTGGTTTTTTATGAATATAAAAGCTCAAATACAAGTCATTAGTGCCCATTTTCAGGCCCCTAT
>NW_007769303.1:0-404 GCF_000696425.1 Galeopterus variegatus | reverse complement strand
TGTCTTCTAGGTCTTTTGGGGTTATAGTGCTTTTAAAGTCATGTACTTCCTTATTAATTTGTCATTTAGATATTCTGTTATTATTATTAAGAGTGGTATATTAAAATCTCCAACTATTAGTGGAGAGCTGCCTATTACTTTCTTCAGTTTTATCAATATTTGTTTCATATTTTTAGGGCTCTGTTGTTTGGTGCATGTCTGGTTATAATTTTTTAATCTTCTTGAAGAATGGATGCTTTTTATCAGTATATAATGCCCTTCTTTGTCTCCTGTAACAGGTTTTTCATTAACTTATATTTTGTTTGATATTCGTATAGCCACTCTAGCTCTCTTTTGTCTAAAATTTGCATGTAATACCTTTTTTCCATTCTTTTACTTTTTGATTAGAGAGTTTAGCCCATTTA
>NW_007769302.1:5862-6074 GCF_000696425.1 Galeopterus variegatus | reverse complement strand
TCTCATGAGTTTACTTAGATCAATTAGCTCTGTCAGATGAGTTATTTAGATCGATTAGCTTGCTCAGATGAGGTTGCTTAGATCAATGAGATTGGTCTGATGGGTTTACTTAGATCGATGCGGTTGGTCGGATGAGTTTAGTTAGATCGAGGAGCTTGGTGGGAGAGTTTACTTAGATTGATTAGCTTGGACTGATGAGTTTACTTAGATCG
>NW_007769302.1:4371-5256 GCF_000696425.1 Galeopterus variegatus | reverse complement strand
CCTAGATCGATTAGTTGGGTCTGATTATTTTTCCTAGATAGTTTAGTTGGGTCTGATTATTTTTCCTAGATCGATTAGTTGGGTCTGATTATTTTTCCTAGATCGATTAGTTGGGTCTGATTATTTTTCCTAGATCGATTAGCTTGGTCTGATGAGTTTACTTAGATCGATCACCTTGGGCTGATGAGTTTTCTTAGATCGATGAGCTTGTTGTGATGACTTTACTTACATTGATGAGCTTGGTCTGATGAGATTACTTAGATCGATGTGCTTGGTCTGATGAGTTAACTTAGATCGATGACGTGGGTGTGATTAGCTTACTTAGATCGATGAGCTTGGGCTGATGTGTTTACTTAGATCGATGAGCTTCGTCTGATGGCTTTACTTAGCTCGATGAGCTTGGTCTGATGAGTTTTACGAGATCGCTTCGCTTGGTCTGATTAGTTTTCATTGATTGATTAGTCAGGTCTCATTAGATTTTCCTAGATCGATTAGCTTGGTGTGATTATTTTTCCTAGATCGATTAACTTTGTCTGATTAGTTTTACTAGGTCGATTTGTTGGGTCTGATTACTTTTCCTAGATCGATTATTTGGGTCTGATTCGTTTTCCTAGATCGATTATTTGGGTCTGATTCGTTTTCCTAGATCGATTAGCTTTGTCTGATTAGTTTTACTAGGTCGATTTGTTGGGTCTGATTTCTTTTCCTAGATCGATGAGTTGGGTCTGATTCATTTTCCTAGATCGATTAGTTGGGTCTGATTATTTTTCCTAGATCGATTAGCTTGGTCTCATGAGTTTACTTAGATCAATTAGCTCTGTCCGATGAGTTTACTTAGATCGATTAGCTTGGTCCAATGAGTTTAATTAGATCGATGAGCTTGGT
>NW_007769302.1:3129-3813 GCF_000696425.1 Galeopterus variegatus | reverse complement strand
ATCAGTTTTCCTAGATCGATTAGCTTTGTCTGACTAGTGTTACTAGGTCGATGTGTTGGGACTGATTACATTTCCTAGATCGATTAGTTGAGTCTGATTCGTTTTCCTAGATCGATTAGCTTTGTCTGATTAGTTTTACTAGGTCGATTTGTTGGGTCTGATTTCTCTTCCTAGATCGATTAGTTGGGTCTGATTCGTTTACCTAGATCGATGACTTGGGTCTGATTATTTTTCCTAGATCGATTATTTGGGTCTGATTAGTTTAACTAGATCGATGACTTGGGTCTGATTATTTTTCCTAGATCGATTATTTGGGTCTGATTAGTTTTCCTAGATCGATTAGTTGGGTCTGATTATTTTTTCCTCGATCGAATAGTTGGGTCTGTTTATTTTTCCTATATCGATTAGTTGGGTCTGATTAGTTTTCCTAGATCAATTAGTTGGGTCTGATTATTTTTCCTAGATCGATTTGTTGTGTCTGCTCATTTTTCCTAGATCGATTAGTTGGGTCTGATTATTTATCCTAGATCGATTAGTTGGGTCTGATTATTTTTTCCTAGATCGAATAGTTGGGTCTGATTATATTTCCTAGATCGATTAGTTGGGTCTGATTATTTTTCCTGGATAGATTAGTTGGGGCTGATTATTTTTCCTGGATAGATTAGTTGGGGCTGATTATTTTTC
>NW_007769302.1:1528-1770 GCF_000696425.1 Galeopterus variegatus | reverse complement strand
TTTCCTGCTGGCTACAGTGTTTCCTGCTGGCTACAGTGTTTCCTGCTGGCTACAGTGTTTCCTGCTGGCCACCATATTCACTGCTGGCTACAATGTTTCCTGTGGGCTACACTGTTTCCTGCTGGCTACCGTGTTCCCTGCTGGCCACCATATTCACTGCTGGCTACAATGTTTCCTGTGGGCTACACTGTTTCCTGCTGGCTACCGTGTTCCCTGCTGGCCACCATATTCACTGCTGGCTA
>NW_007769302.1:0-988 GCF_000696425.1 Galeopterus variegatus | reverse complement strand
GAGCTTGGTCTGATGAGTTTACTTAGATCAATTAGCTCTGCCCAATGAGTTTCCTTAGATCGATTAGCTTGGTCGGATGAGTTTAATTAGATCGATGAGGTTCGTGTGATGAGTTTAAATAGATCGATGGGCTTGGTCTGATGAGTTTACTAAGATTGATTAGCTTGCTCTGATGAGATTACTTAGATCGATGAGCTTGGTCGGATTAGTTTGCTTAGATCGATGAGCTCGGTCCGATGAGTTTACTTAGATTGATGAGCTTGGTCTGATGAGTTTACTTACATCAAAGTGCTTGGTCTGATGGGTTTACTTAGATTGATGCGGTTGGTCGAATGAGTTTAGTTAGATCGATGAGCTTGGTCTGATGAGTTTACTTAGATCAATTAGCTCTGCCCAATGAGTTTCCTTAGATCGATTAGCTTGGTCGGATGAGTTTAATTAGATCGATGAGGTTCGTGTGATGAGTTTAAATAGATCGATGGGCATGGTCTGATGAGTTTACTAAGATTGATTAGCTTGCTCTGATGTGATTACTTAGATCGATGAGCTTAGCCTGATGAGTTTACTCAGATCGATGAGCTCGGTCTGGTAGTTTACGTAGATCCATGAGCTTGGTCTGATGAATTTACTTAGATCAATAAGCTCTGTCCGATCAGTTTACTTAGATCGATTATCTTGGTCTGATGAGTTTACTTAGATCGAAGAGCTTGGTGTGATGGGTTTACTTAGATCGATGACCTTTGTCTGATTAGTTTACTTAGATCAATTAGCTCAGTCTGATGAGTTTCCATAGATCGATTAGCTTGGTCTCATGAGTTTACATAGATTGAGTAGCTTGGTCTCATGAGTTTTCTTAGATCGATGAGCTTGGTCTGATGAGTTTATTTAGATCGATTAGATTAGTGTCATGAGTTTACTTAGATCGATGAGCTCGGTCTGATGAGTTTACTTAGATCAATTAGCTCTGCCCAATGAGTTTCCTTAGATC
>NW_007769301.1:4630-6074 GCF_000696425.1 Galeopterus variegatus | reverse complement strand
TGAGATGACAGCAGACCTTGAAAGAAGAAAGAACAGCTCATGAATATATTTAAAAATGAGAGAATATTTTCAAGAACTGTGAAAGTTTACCCTATTTGCAAGGTAACAAGTTAGCTTGACATAGCTCCATGGATGTTGGAGAAGACATGAAACTCCAGAGCAGGGACAAAGCCCAGTGTAAAACTCACAGCACTACCAATAGCCAGAACATCAATATTTTAGCAATGGATCTTCAAGTCCCAGTTCCCACACAATGAAGAGGGGCTGCAGACAGAAGGCTGCATTTCAGGAAAGGGACCCTGATTTTAGAGAACATGAATCTTTCACAATGGGCCGTGACCATACCTATCCTGTATTCCAGAGACAGACACTATCACTATCTTCTAGCAATGTACCAAATCTTCCCTTTGCTCCAGAGGGAGGTACTAGCTCTATCTTCAAAGGTATTCACTGAACAATCATCTCCGAATATAATTCTGGTTAAAAAGTGGTCAGCACTTTACTCACAAGACCTGAAGAAATGTGACAGACCCATGGAGAATTGTCTTCCAACAAATATTACTTTAGAAGTATTATATATTGATATAATAATACAAAAAAATGCAAAGTCTAAGGCCATGATAGAAAAGTGCAGATGAGGACTCATATTAACGATATATAAAAAAATGTTAAATCCTCACATACAACTATATAAAAGTTACAGTGAGATGACCAGGCATAGGACTGTAGGATGTTTAACAGTGGGGAACATCTCAACAATTAGAATAAGAAAGTTACTGAAGAAGGATAGAGATGATATACACTTGCTGTGGATTGATTGAAGTGTGTCCTCAAAGTTTATATATTAGAAGCTTAATTCCCACTGTAAATGTTGAGGGTGGGAAATTGTATTATGGTAATTCAAAGGCGGGAACTTCAAGACATGATTAGATTGTAGGACCATGCCGTAGTGAATAGATTAATAATGGTAAACAGGGCGTGGTTTTGATGATTTTAAAAGAAGAGCACATGAGAGGTTTGTCTCTCTCTGCTCCTTCACTCTCACCATGTGACACCCTGCATTGCTGTAGAGTGACCTCACCCGAGGTGTTTCCTCCAAAACTGTAAGCAAGAAATTTTGTTTTCTTACAAATTACCCAGTTCTATATATATTGTTATAAGCAACAGAAATGGACTAAAACAGAAAATTGGTACCAGATAAGTAGGGTGTTGCTTATGACAAATACATGAAAATGTGGAAACGGCCTTGGTAGTGGGTGTTGAGGAGAGGCTCGAAGAATTTGAAAGAGCAAACTAGAAAAACCCTAGCTGCTGGTGAAAGTTCAGAAGACAAGAAAACCGGGGAAAGTTTTAGAGATTGGTTGAATAGTGGTGACCAGAATGCTTATAGAAATATGGATTGTAAAGGCCATTCTAAGGAGGTCTCAGATAAAAATAAGAAAGA
>NW_007769301.1:1844-3916 GCF_000696425.1 Galeopterus variegatus | reverse complement strand
GAATGTGGAATTTCAAGGTGCTGGCTCATGGTATTTGGTAGAAGAAAGTTTTTAGCAGCAAAGTGATAAGCTTCTTGGCTACTTGTAACAACCTACATTGTACTATGATGGCAAAGGCAAGACATAAAGACAAAATTTTTAGAGGAAGCAGAGCATAAAGATTTGGAAAATATGCAGCCTAGCCATGTGATAAAGAAGCAGAGAACATTTTCAGGAGAAAAATGCAGTGGTGCTAAGATTAGTACAAAAGGGATTATCAAGAGAAGGGGGTAAAGGCCCTGAAAGCATTGCAGAAGGTTCTGGGTTCAGTCCTTGCATTTCAGGCCCAAAGGCCTAGGAAGATAGAATGGTCTTGGGGAATAGGTCTTGAAGCTGGCTGCCCAGGGCCACCTCGGGAAGTGGCTTCCAGCACCAGCACCCCAGCTGCTTTGGCTACTACAGCCATGGTTAAATTGGCCCCAAGTATGGCTAGACCCACAGCTTTGGAAAATATAAGCCGGAAGCCTTGGTGGTGTCCATGTGGTGTTAGGTCTGCAGGCACGAAGAATGCCAAAGTTTTGAAGGCTTGGGAGCCTTTAGCCTAATTTTAGAGGATATATGGAAAAGCCTGGAGGCCCAGGAGCGGATTCACCACACAGAGCCTGCACTAGAGCAATACTGAGGGGAAACATGGGGTCAGAGTAACAGAGAAACCCCATCAATGCCATGCCTAGTGGAGCTGTGGAAAAGAAACTACCATGGAGAGCCCAGGATTGTGAAGCTACCAGTGAGCAATGCCAGCACATGAAAGCTGAAGCATGTCCTCAGACCAGGAAAGCCATAGCAGTGGAGCTGCCTGAGGACTTGGGGATTCAACCCCCACATCAGCATGCAGAGGATGTTGAACATGGAGTCAACGTAAATGATTTGCCAGTTGTAAGATTTACTGCCTGCCCTGATGGGTTTCAGGTTTCTTTGGGACTTGTTACCCCTTTCTTTTGGCCTATATCTCCCTGTTTGAATGGGAATATGTACCCTACCCTATGCTTGTTTCACCTTTGTATCTTGGCAAAAGATTACTTGTTTTAATTTCACAGGTGAGACTCTGAACCTTGGATTTTTTAGATTGAAACAAGTTTAAATCTTGGATTTTTGAGGTGAGACAAAGTTAAGACTTTGGGGAAGGAATGAATGTATCTACCTGTGAGAAAAACATGAACTCTGGGGGCCAGGGGTGGAATGCTGTGGATAGCTTGAGTTGTGTCTCCAAAGTTCATATGTTAGAAGCTTAAATCCCANCTTGTTACCCCTTTCTTTTGGCCTATATCTCCCTGTTTGAATGGGAATATGTACCCTACCCAAAGCTTGTTTCACCTTTGTATCTTGGCAAAAGATTACTTGTTTTAATTTCACAGGTGAGACTCTGAACCTTGGATTTTTTGGATTGAAACAAGTTTAAATCTTGGATTTTTGAGGTGAGACAAAGTTAAGACTTTGGGGAAGGAATGAATGTATCTACCCGTGAGAAAAACATGAACTTTGGGGGCCAGGGGTTGAATGCTGTGGATAGCTTGAGTTGTGTCTCCAAAGTTCATATGTTAGAAGCTTAAATCCCACTGTGACTATTGAGGGTGGGAAATCTTATTATGGTAGTTGAAAGGTGGGGCCTTGAAGAGGTGATTAGATTCTTACGACCATGCCCTAATGAATGGATTAATAATGGTGGTTGGGGATGGTTCTGAGGGCTTTAAAAGAAGAGCACATGAGAGGTTAGTCTCACGTTGCTCCTTCATTCTCACCATGTGACACCCTGCAATGCTGTAGAGTCACCTCACCAGATGTGTTCCCTTCAAAACTATAAATAAAAAATTTCATTTTCTTCCAAATTCCCCAGTTCCGTATATTTTGTTATATTCAACAGAAGAAGGCTCAATATTAGGAAGGCTGAGAGAGGTAAGGAAGCTTCAGAAGAAAGGTTTGAAGCTAGTTGAGGTTGGTCCATGAGGTTTAAGGAAAGAAACCGTCTCCGTAACATAAAATGCAAGGTGAAGAAGCAAGTGCTGATATAGAAATGGCAACAAATTATTCATAAG
>NW_007769301.1:0-568 GCF_000696425.1 Galeopterus variegatus | reverse complement strand
AAAAAAAAATGAACAGTTCTTTTGGCCATTCTAACATGGATCAAGAAGCATTTATTAACACAATCATTAGAAACTATTTATTAACTGCAGTCACGATGATGTAAAATAGATCACTTGATCTATTTATTCCTCCTGTATAAATGAAATTTTGTGTCCCTTTACTAACATTTTCCCAGTCTCTCCATCCTCAGTCTCTGGTAACCACCATTTTCTCTGTTTCTGCGAGTTTGACTAACAATATATTGTATATTTTTAAATTGCTCAGTGTAGATTTTAAGCATTCTCACTACAAAAAAGAAAACGATAAGAATAAGTTAATGCATATGTTAAATAGTGTTATTTAGCCATTTCACAGTATATACACAGGCCAAAACATCATGGTGAAAACCATAAACATAAACATTTTTGATTCATCAATTTAAAAAAGCAACAACAAAAATCTTATTTATTGATCCATGTGCTAATATGCTAGACCATATGAATTAGGGTCTAGAAACAGTCATAATAAAAAAATTTGATGAAATTTACCCATAGGGAAAGCAACAAGAATTTTTTATAAGGATAAAAA
>NW_007769300.1:5627-6074 GCF_000696425.1 Galeopterus variegatus | reverse complement strand
GAAAAAATGCTCAATATCTCTAATTATCACAGAAATGCAAAGTAAAACCACAAGTGGATGTCATCTTACACTGTTAGGATGACTGACTGTTATAAAAAAGATGAAAGATAACAATAGTTGGAGAGGATGTGCACACTGCTGATGAAAATGTAAAGTAGTACAGCCATTATGGAAAACAGTATAGAATGTCCTCAAATAATTAAAAAGAGAATTACCATATGATTCTGCAATTCCACTACTGGGTGTATATATCTAGAGGAAATAAACTGTGTCAAAGAGATATGTGCACTACCATGTTCACTGCAACATTATTCACGGTAGACAAGGTAGGGAAAGAACACAGGTGTTTGTCAACAGATGAGTGGAGAAATAAAATGTGGTACATATACAAAATGAATACTATTCCTCTTTAAAAAGGAAGGAAATCCTGTCATTTGGAGCAATATG
>NW_007769300.1:0-213 GCF_000696425.1 Galeopterus variegatus | reverse complement strand
AAATATCTGATAAGGAGTTAATACCCAAAACATGTAAGTAATGCAAACACCTCAATAGTAATAAAACAACAACAGCAAAAAAACCTGATTAAAAAATGGGATGTGAATAGACATTTCTCAAAAGAGGATATACAAATGGTCAAGAGGTATAAGAAAAAATGCTCAATATCTCTAATTATCACAGAAATGCAAAGTAAAACCACAAGTGGATGT
>NW_007769299.1:5404-6074 GCF_000696425.1 Galeopterus variegatus | reverse complement strand
TTCCCTCCAGTAGGCACAGAGGAACCCCTCACTTCTCTTCAGGAGCATTGCCCATGGGTTCTTTTGCCATCCCGATAAAGCCAGAAAACCAAAATCAGCTTAGGAGGCACTCACACTGTGGCAGAGTTCTCAGCGTCAGCTGCACGCCACAAGCAGAGAGGCACTCAACAAACTCCCGAGGTGTGCCTAGACCAGTCAAAACCAGCGACCCTGAAAGTGGTGGAACAGAGAAAATATCAAGCCTATGAGACAGAAGTTTCTCCAGGCCCTAGAAACACACTGTGGGTGATGGACAGGGTCAGAGATCAAGGTCGTGAGACAGAAGTGTGTCCAGGCCCTGGACACTCCAGGGAAACTTTTCATAAAGTCTCAGGAATAAAAACCATGGTCTCCCCTGAGCCTTGCACTCAGTCCCTCCTCATCTTGATTACAGGGCTTGAGACCTCCAAAAACAGAAGCAAGAAGCTCAGCTCCTACATGGAGCATCTGCATGGGAAGGATTCTTATTTGGCCAATTAAGTAAAGCTGCAAGGGAAATGCTGGAGGCCTCAGACACAAATCAACCTCAGCCCTTGGGAAGAAATACCAAGACACAAAACAAAACGCACTTTTGAATTTTATGGCATGGTAAAAATGTTGACTTTTGTTCCATCCCAGTGACTGCCTGCAA
>NW_007769299.1:2480-2690 GCF_000696425.1 Galeopterus variegatus | reverse complement strand
CCTGAGACCCAGGAGAGCCCATGGCCTGAGTTCCAGTCTGAAGACCTGAGACCCAGGAGAACCCGTGGTGTGAGTTCCAGTCTGAAGGCCTGAGACCCAGGAGAGCCCATGGTGTGAGTTCTAGTCTGAGTCCAAGGGCCCAAGAAGCCAGAGCTCCAATATCCAAGGGCAGGGAAAGATAGATATCCCAGCTCAAGAAGAACAAATTTT
>NW_007769299.1:0-347 GCF_000696425.1 Galeopterus variegatus | reverse complement strand
AGAGAGCCCCCAGAGAGCCCCCTCACCCCTTCCACCATGTGAGGACACAGAGAGAAGGTGCTATCTGTTAACCAGGAAGCTGGTCCTCACCAGACACTGAGTCTGCCACACCTTGGTCTTGGACTTCTACCGTCCAAACAGTAAGAAGTAAGTTTCTGTTGGACATAAGCCACCTGTCTATGGTATTTTTGTTACAGCAGCTCACATGAACTAAGTCATTGTAGTGGATTAAATAATGTCCCTCCAAAACTCACTGGAGCTTGAATTTTGTCCCCCAAGTTTTACATATTAGAAACTTCATCCCAACTGTGACTGTTAAGAGGGTGGGAAATCCTATTACGGTAATT
>NW_007769298.1:5747-6074 GCF_000696425.1 Galeopterus variegatus | reverse complement strand
AAGTCCCCTGGGCTGCCCTTCCAGAATGAGGTGGGGGTGCCATGGACCTTGACCACACCCCTTTTCCTCCTTCCTCCTCCTCCCACCCTGTCCCCTTCCACCTTTCCTCTCCCCCTCCCTCCCAACTGCTCCACAACATCTTAGAATGTAAAATAATAATAATAAATATATATTATTTTAAAAAAGGAGAAAGTTGGAGCAGCTGATGTCTCTGACCCCTCTGCCTCACACAGGGTGTCAGTGTGTACAGAGCAGATAGGCAGGAAGAAGAGGGCCAGTGCTGTCCCCCCACCCTTCTCCTGCATCCACCCCTGTTCCCCTCATCTG
>NW_007769298.1:0-261 GCF_000696425.1 Galeopterus variegatus | reverse complement strand
GACTCTCAAACCAGGGTAGGAGGGTCCAAGGGCCTCAGCCGTGCCCCCCCTGCCCGACATCCACATCCAGCCCAGTGATGACCACCAGGCCACCACAGAAGTGCCCTGGGTTCTTGAGCTAGGGTAGTGAGGGGCCGAGGGCCTCAGCCATACCCCTCTGAAGTCTGCATCCAGCTCAGCCACAACCAAGCCACCACCAGAAGTCCCCTGGGCTGCCCTTCCAGAATGAGGTGGGGGTGCCATGGACCTTGACCACACCCC
>NW_007769297.1:5526-6074 GCF_000696425.1 Galeopterus variegatus | reverse complement strand
CATTTTATAGATGAAGAAACTGAGGCACAGACAGATTAAGGAACTTGCTCAGGTTGCATAGGTTGTGAGTGCCAGAGCTCACAGTTGGGCCTTTAGCTTACTGGCTGGGGTTTAAGGCCATGTCCTAAGCATTTTGGAAAACTGGAGGGAGAACTAGACACCACACACCTGAGCTAAAGGAGAGGCTGGTTCATGGGATTACTAATAGATCCCTCTGGTTTGCTGGCCCAGGACCCTCTATGGGCAGGTGGGGTAAAGGCTGGGGCAGGTAAAGAAAGACAGCACAGCTTAACACCTGACGCTCAGCTCAAGGAGGAGGCTGGCCTGCTTCCGCTCAGCACTGACTTCACGCCCACACTGTCTCCAAAGCTGTGTTCTCATTGGTGCATCTCTGAGGTCTGGATCTTACTTGTTTTATGCCCAACACTTACCACCGTGTCTGGCACATTGCAGGAACCCAGAAAATGTGTGGCAATCATGAATACTTTCTTTTCAGCTTAGGGTTCTGAATTTTTAATATGAAAAATTTATTTATTTTCCTTTTTATT
>NW_007769297.1:0-908 GCF_000696425.1 Galeopterus variegatus | reverse complement strand
TGTGGGGTTTGGAAGGAATAAAATTTACTGGTTAGTAGAGAGTGCTGGTAAAGAACCCGAGCTCTGGAGCCAGATGGCTTGCTCTAAATCCAGGTTCTATGTACCACTTATTATCTGTGAGACTGGAGCAAATTGCTCAACTTCTCTGATCCTCAGTTTTCTCATCTGTGAGATGGGGGTAGTGATAATGTCTACCTTATGAGGTTGTTAGGTGAAGAAAATGGGTTACTGTTTGAACAGTGCTTAGAACTGTGCCTGGCACACAGTAAGTACTATATAAATGTTGCTTTAACAAATTAAAATACTGGATCTATAAATTCCCTCATGCATTTCAAAGTATGTTTCTATGTATATTCTGGTCATTAATGAATAGCAGAGATAATATGACCCCTACTTAATATCTAGAATTAAGTTACAGGGTTATACATACAGAAACAATGATGTGATTCAATATTGTTAAGATTGCAGGAAACATCATCATATAAGGGGTGTGTGTGTCAGAAAGAGAGAGAGAGAGCATAAAAGAGGGCATGAGAGATCTTTCTAAACATGAAAGAAAAGTCTAACTGTCTCTAAAATATTTCTTAGTTTTTTCACTGGTGGATCATGCCTCGCTCAAGCACAAGACATAGCACATTCGTGTTGTTAGTAGACCTCCTACAGAGAACACTGGCACTTGAATAGCCCTAAGTGTTTTCTGATATCTGGCCAGAGGTAATCGTAGATGCTTCCATAGGTTGGTTTCTGCTTTTGGAGCATCCTTCAGATACTGCTGCAGGATTGTGCTAGATTCTTGTAAATCATAGCAAAGGTAGGTATAACTTAAGCCTTGGACTAGGTATTGTGCTAGAACTAGGGAAGTAGCCTGGAGAGCATTTATTAGACTCCACTTATGTGCCAGTTGCTGT
>NW_007769296.1:4493-6074 GCF_000696425.1 Galeopterus variegatus | reverse complement strand
GAAGTCCAAGATCAAGGTGCCAGCAGGGTTGGTTTCTGGGGAGACTTCTCTTCCCTCTAGCTGTGTCCTTTGTGTCTCTTAGAGATATGTCTCTTTTCTCTTTCTATAAGGACACCATTTTTATCAGATTAGGGCTCCACCCTTATAACCTCACTTAACCTTAATTACCTCTTCATAGGACATATTTCCAAATACAATTACATTGGGGGTTAGGGCTTCAACATATGAATTTGGGGGAACACAATTCAGTCTATAGCACCTTCTCAGTGAAGCCTTCCCTGGGAACCCTAAATCCATTTACAACCTCCACACCCCAATATTTCCTATGTACTTACTATGCTTTATTTTCCTTCATAGCATTTACCACTTCCAAACATGCTACATATGTTATGCATTCATCTCTCTGCTACCTGTCTCTCTCCACTAGAGTAAAATCTCAGGGATTTCTGACTGTTCATTGTGGTACTCATAGCATTTATGACAGAACCTGGCAAAGAGAAAGCCACAATGTAAACATTTGTTGTGTGCATGAATGACCTATCCTATCTTACGAGTGATGGAGGCTGCTAGAGATACCAAAATACACAAGTTGCTATGCCTGATCTTCAGTAGCTTTCAGTCCTGTGACATATACAAGGCTCACTATAAATGAATGGTAGCTCTCTATAAAATATAACTCAGGGAACAATCAAAATGAACATAGGAATCTATATTGTGCACAGTCCAGAGAGATAATTTGCTTCCCGTGCAGAAACTAACCTCATCAGATTGGCATAACTCTATTTGCTGAACTATGGGTCAGGAAATCAGATTTCCCATTATTAAAGTCATCATTCATTCTTGGTAATATTTATGTGAGCAAATTGCAAGACATAACATCAAATCTATGTGTTGAAGTACGTTTAAACATCTATCCTCACAGTCATAAAAAGAAATATCCCCTGTGACAAAATTTTAATAAACCATGTGTAAGAGTAGCCAAGTACCGAGCCCAGTTTTCCAGTTTTTCCTTTCTGATAAATTAGTTTGGTATTCATTACAACAAACAAATTACTTACTAGGTCTTGGCCAAAGAGCTTTCCAAATGAAGAGGTCCCAAATGTTATTAAGCTGGAAAAGGTTTTGTTTTGTTTTGTTTTGTTTTAGGCATCCTCTCATTAATTTGAATGAAAGACTATAGTTAAAAATAATCTCAATTTAGCTAAAAAATAACATTCATTTTCTTGCTAAGGGCTAGTGACAAAAGAATGTTAATGCACATTACTACCTATTAGTACAATACGGAACACAAAACAAAATGAGCAGATGCTGATTTACCTTCTCTGGTGAATCATGCATGGCACGAACCCACAACCCTGAAGCAACCTAGACCATCTGTGCTGTTTTCTCCAGATGAGCCAAATTTGGTGACAAACTGCTCTCCATACGTGAGAGTTTTTCTTTTTATTTTTCCATTTTAAATAAGAAAGTATAATTCCTTCAATAAATAGAAGTTGCAGAAGAGTATTTTGTTTCTTATATTATATTGCTAAATATTTTGACTTTGAGCCTGGATAAAATAGTCTGGAAATTAAATTATCA
>NW_007769296.1:2693-3621 GCF_000696425.1 Galeopterus variegatus | reverse complement strand
ATTGCCCCCATCCACACCCAAGCTTTTCTGGAAAATAGGATGTCCTGGGAAGGTATGTTTGAATGACATTTTCTGAGAAAATTTCTTCCATTTTATGATGATGTTTCATGGTACAATGCCAAAGTATAACACACTAAAGAAATGTTTGATAACTTCATTTTTCTTGAAGAATCAAGTCATAAGTATTCCCCTTAATACTGCAGCTAGCATAGAGATGGTAACAGCCCCCCAAAAGTTTGCTCATGAATGTTGGATGAACTTTGGCATCTAAAGTTCCGTAGTCTTTAGAATCCCCTTACACGTATTGAGGGCCAAGGAGTAAACTCTCCTATTTTCAGTGAGATGGCACATTTTCCTTAAGTGCAGGGGAAGGTAAAAATATCTCTTTTTAAAGACACAAAAATGCAGTTTCTCACTAAATCTAACCTTATAAATAAATTTCATAGTTTCAAAATACCTTCAAATAAATAGTTATTAAAATACTTAAAATATTAGATTGACAGATGTAACTAAGAGTAATATTTACAAGTAAGAGATGATAAAAGTCGGCTTTGTCCTGTGGGAAGGATGGTGAGTCAGACACTGAGCAGGAATGTAAATAATCCAAAGTCATGCTCGCACAACTGTGGATGATAATAGCAAGTGCAGCGTAGACTCTGGGTGCTACAGACCAGGATTCTCTGTAGGAACAGCATCACTTGTGTCCTTAGTTATCAGTGTGGAATTAATAGAGCACTAGGATTCACCTAAACAGGTAAGGTTTGCTTGGAAGAATGTTGATACAGGTGAGTTCATCTCCGGTATTGTATCCTGGTGTTATCATTTGGCTGCCTCTTCCATACTTTTTCATTTTCCCCAATGACCAAAACATTTCCCTACTGTGATTACCAGCAGAGTGGGAAGGTTCTATTTCTCCAAAGTACTGCAC
>NW_007769296.1:0-202 GCF_000696425.1 Galeopterus variegatus | reverse complement strand
GCTCCTGTACCTTCTCGCCTTCTTCCATTCTCCACTCAGATGTTACCTTCTATCTTAGTCTGCTTGGGATGCCACAATGAAATACCATTGAGTGAGTGGTTTAAACAATTGGAATTTATTTTTTCACTCTTCTGAAGGTTTGAAGTCCAAGATCAAGGTGCCAGCAGGGTTGGTTTCTGGGGAGACTTCTCTTCCCTCTAGC
>NW_007769295.1:5546-6074 GCF_000696425.1 Galeopterus variegatus | reverse complement strand
CAAGAAATAGAAATATCGAAACAACTAAATGGAGGCTATAAAATGAATATGATTAACATGTTAAAAACAATGAAAAAGGATCAGAAATCATGAAAAAGACAGAAAGATGTCAAATTAGTTTAGAATGATTTGAAAAAAAAATGTCTCATAGAAATTACAAACACAGTTTGTTAGCCTGCTCGGACTGCCATAACAAAATATTGGTGACTGGGTAGGTTAAACACCACACATTTAACACACAGTGCTGGAGGCTGGAAGTCAAAGATCAAGGTGCCAGCAGGGTTGGCATCTTTTGAGGCTTTTCTCCTCAGCTTGCAGACAGTACCTATTCTCTGTGTATGAGTTCAGAGACACAGTGCACTCTAGTGTCTCTTCATCTTTTTATAAGGACGGTAAATTCTACTGGATTAGAGACCCACACTTGTAATGTTATTTAAACTTAATTACTTCCTTAAAGATCCTGTCACCAAATACAGTCATATAGAGGGTTTGAGCTTCAATATGTAAATTTTGGGAGAACAAAATTCA
>NW_007769295.1:0-240 GCF_000696425.1 Galeopterus variegatus | reverse complement strand
TATACTGATTAGACAGAAAGCAGGAGGGAATGTGAAACCTCTCAGTATGGATGCTTCTAACCAAGGGCATGCAGGTTTCCTACATACTAAATAAATAAATAAACAGCAATAAACTATATAAGAAAATGAAACATAATGAGCAAAAGCAAGATGGTAAAAGAATCCTAATATTTTCACACCAAGAAATAGAAATATCGAAACAACTAAATGGAGGCTATAAAATGAATATGATTAACATGT
>NW_007769294.1:5532-6074 GCF_000696425.1 Galeopterus variegatus | reverse complement strand
ATGAGCTTTGTCAGATGAGTTAACTTAGATCAATTAGCTCTGTCCAATGAGTTTCCTTAGATCGATTAGATGGTTCTGATGAGTTTACTTAGATCTAGGAGCTGGTTCTGATGAGTTTACTTTGATGGATGGTCTTGGTCTGTAGAGTTTACTTAGATCGTTTAGCTTGCTTTGATGAGTTTACTTAGATCAATGAGCTTGGTCTGATAAGTTTACTTAGATTTATGAGCTTGGTCTGATGAGTTTACTTTGATGGATTAACTTGCTCTGATGAGTTTACGTAGATCGATGAGCTTAGTCTGATGAGTTAATTAGATCGATGAGCTCGGTCTGATGACTTTACTTAGATCGATGAGCCCGGTGTAATGAGTTTACTTAGATCGATGTGCCTGGTCTGATGAGTTCAGTTAGATCGATGAGCTTGGTATGATGAGTTTACTTAGATCAATTGGCTGGGTCTGATGAGTTTAACTAGATCGATGAGCTTGGTCTGATAAGTTTTGCTAGATCGATTAGCTTGGTCTGATTAGTTTTCCTAGATT
>NW_007769294.1:4034-4550 GCF_000696425.1 Galeopterus variegatus | reverse complement strand
TAAATCGATTAGCTGTGTTTGATGAGTTTACATAGATCGATTAGCTAGGTCTGATGAGTTTACTTAGATCGATTGGCTTGGTGTCTTGAGTTTACTTAGATCGATTAGCTTGCTCTGATTAGTTTATTTCATCGATTAGCTTGGTCCGATATGTTTACATAGATCAAAGGGCTTGGTCTGATGAGTTTACATAGATCGATTAGCTAGGTCTGATGAGTTTACTTAGATCGATTGGCTTGGTCTCGTGAGTTTACTTAGTTCGATTAGGTGGTACGATGGGTTTGCTAAGATCAGTGAGTTTGGTGTGATCTGTTTACTTAGATCGATTGGCTTGGTGTCTTGAGTTTACTTAGATCGATTAGCTTGGTATGATGAGTTTACTTACATCAATGAGCTCGGTCTGATGACTTTACTTTGACCGATGGGCTCGGGGTGATGAGTTTACTTAGATCGTTGTGCTTGGTCTGATGAGTTTACTTAGATGAAAGGGCTTGGTCTGATGAGTTTACTTAGATG
>NW_007769294.1:2390-2621 GCF_000696425.1 Galeopterus variegatus | reverse complement strand
TGCTCTGCTGAGTTTACTCAGATCGATGAACTTGGTCTAATGAGTTTACTTAGATCGAAGACCTCGGTTGGGTGAGTTTACTAATATCGATATGCTTCATCTGATGTGTTTACTTAGATCAATGTGCTTGGTCTGATTAGTTTTCCTAGATTGATTAGCTTGGTCTGATTAGGTTTCCTGGATCGATTAGCTTGGTCTGGTTAGTTTTCCTAGATCGATTGGCCTGGTCTG
>NW_007769294.1:0-311 GCF_000696425.1 Galeopterus variegatus | reverse complement strand
CTCTGATGAGTTCACTAAGGTCGATGATCTTGGTCTGATGAGTTTACTTAGATCGATGAGCTTGGTCTGATGAGTATACTTAGGTCGATGAGCTTGTTCGGATGAGTTCACTTAGATCGATGATCTTGGTTTGATGAGTTTACTTAGATCGATGAGCTTGGTCTGATGAGTTTACTTAGGTCGATGAGCTCGGTGTGATGAGTTTCCTTAGTTCAATCTGATTGGTCTGTCGAGTTTCTTAGATCAATGCGCTTGGTGTGGTCAGTTTAGTTAGATCGATAGGCGAGGTCTGATGAGTTTACTTAGATCGA
>NW_007769293.1:5516-6074 GCF_000696425.1 Galeopterus variegatus | reverse complement strand
TCACAGAAATATTAAGAAAAATGTAAAAAGAGTCCCCATGTACCCTGAACCCAGTTTTTTTTCTATTAGTGATGTCTCACATTATTGTGGCACATTTCTTACAATTAGTGAAGCAGCGCTGACACATTGTTAGCAACTAGCATCCGTACCTCATCCGTGGTTCCTTTCTGTTCACCTCATGTCCCTTGTCTGCTTCTGTGTGGAGCCCATCTAGGATACCACAGTACCTTTGGATAAAATGTGCCCTTAGGCTCCTCTCCGTCCTCACAATTTCACAGACACCCTTGCTTAGGTGACCTTAACAGTTTTCGAGTGTACTGCTGACACCTTTTGTAGAATGCCCTGCAATTGGGATCTTAGAATGCCCCGCAATTGGGATCTGTCTGATGCTGGTCTCATGATTGGACTGAGGTTATGTGTTTTCAGAAGGAAGATCACAGACGTAAATGCCATACTTGTCACATCATTACGTACTATCAACATGACATCACTGCAGAGGTTGGTCTTGCTCACCTGCCTAGGTAGTGATTGTCAGGTTTCTGGGCTGTAATGTCACTC
>NW_007769293.1:0-402 GCF_000696425.1 Galeopterus variegatus | reverse complement strand
GCATCTCCATCACCGCTGACACATCCAACAACCAGTTCTCCCTGCAGCTGAGCTCCGTGACAGCCGACGACACAGCCGTGTACTTCTGTGCAAGAGACACAGTGAGGGGAAGTCAGCGGAGCCCAGACACGAACCTCCTTGCAGGGCTCACAGACCACCAGGGGGCGCTCAGGACCACCGACCTCAGGGAGCAGCCCCAGGAGCAGGTGCAGAGAAGGGGGCCGGGGGCGAGGGGCTTCCTGTCAGGTCTGCAGCTTCCTCCCCTGCAGCCTATTTCCCTCCAGACCAGACATGATATTCTGCTGTGCCTGCTTCTCCTTTATATCACTCCCCAGTGACACTGCAGAGTTATTTAAAGCCTGTGTTTCTTAAAAACTAAACCAATATTAGGGGGAAAGTGAG
>NW_007769292.1:5587-6074 GCF_000696425.1 Galeopterus variegatus | reverse complement strand
AGTGTGAGGAACTCAAGGAGTTGACTGAGCAGGCATGAGATGAATTCTGAGAGGTAATGGTGACAATGACTGAACAGATACAAACACAGTGCTGATGCTGTCCAATATATGACTCAGCTATCTCCCTGGGTTCTGGTTTCTTTGTCTACCTTTTTTGTTATTAAAGATATTGAATATTTTTTTCTATTATTTTTAAAACTGTCAAGTAGTAAACAAATAGGGAGTTCTTTTCCCCACAGTCATTACCTCTAACTCTAATCACAAAGACTCTATTCTTAACTCTTAACCCTTTCTTCAGAGGTTCCCACCTTATTACTAAGTGATATTCTTAACCACTACTGCATAACTCAGCATTTTAGGTATTAACCTTTGACTCGGTGCTATATTAGGTGCAGTTTAGCACTCTTCCTCTGGCCCCACTTTCTCCCCCCCCCAATATGGTTAGATGACTTTCTTTTAGATCTCTTATGATTGTATTTTTCAATAA
>NW_007769292.1:0-223 GCF_000696425.1 Galeopterus variegatus | reverse complement strand
AAGGAATGGGTAGTTTGGAAGAAGACCAAGTTTTAACCTAATTGGGGAAGTGTCTTGCTGAGAATGGGCACTTTGTGTAAGGTCCAAAAGCAGGTGAGAGAGTGGGGGACAGGGTGACAAGCATCCAGGCTGAGTGTACAACCTGTGGGCGGGAGCATGCACAGTGTGAGGAACTCAAGGAGTTGACTGAGCAGGCATGAGATGAATTCTGAGAGGTAATGGT
>NW_007769291.1:5675-6074 GCF_000696425.1 Galeopterus variegatus | reverse complement strand
TGGTAGTCACTATGCATTGTGTGAGTGACACTAACAAAAACACAGAGGCATCAGAGTTTCCTGCATGGTCATTCAGCTTAAATTGGTATTCTTGTGGTAATTTGAAATTTTGATTAAGCTTAGAAATTTAGCCTTTTCAAAAACAACATTCTAATTTCTCTATGATTCTAGCCCTTAATGATTATTTTTTGAGAAAATAAACAGCCCCCAAATCCAAATGAACAGAAAGAAAGAAAAATAAAATTCTAACTAAGGAAAAAATGATAAATATAAAATCATAGTAACATAACAATTAAAAATTAAATACTCATGCCTGCAATTGCCACAAACTTGTAGTTAAAAAAAAAATACTCTTCAGAGTATTTTAAATTCATCCATCCAAGAAATAAAACTCAAAAT
>NW_007769291.1:0-226 GCF_000696425.1 Galeopterus variegatus | reverse complement strand
GATATATGTACTTAGTATTCCTCTGAAAGAAAATAAAAGTCGAGCTTAAACTAAATATATGATTGCGTGTTACAGCAAGCCAGAGGTTAGTATATTGGAGCCTGATAGTGAATTAAAGAGGAACAAAAACACACCATGTGGAGTACGAAGGCCTTGTGGTGTCTATGGTAGTCACTATGCATTGTGTGAGTGACACTAACAAAAACACAGAGGCATCAGAGTTTCC
>NW_007769290.1:5401-6074 GCF_000696425.1 Galeopterus variegatus | reverse complement strand
CAGCGGTTGCCAACCACATCAGCTGTGGCTGTCACCCTTCCTGTCTGACTCCTCTGCCAAAGCATGCTGGAAATCGTTAAGGTGGCCATGTCTCCTTCCCTTGAAACCAGACCCCAAAGGGTTTCTGTGCACTCAAGCCCCATCTGCTCCTCATTCCAGACCATGTCATGTCACGATTACTCCCAATCATGTCTCATTTGGCCAGGCAACACACACCTGACTGGGAAAAATTCCCCACTGAGAGTAAGAGTGCATGCAGCTACATGGGGCTGTGCGGGAAACACTCTGGGACCCAAGTGACAGGTGCAATCATGGTATGTGGATATTCTCCAAGACAGGCAGTGAGGCAGTCACAGGCCGAAGTCAGGCCAACCCCGCCCAGCGACTCGCTCGTTGTAGGAACTTGAACAGGAGATTCAAATTCCCCGAGATTAGTTTCCTCACCTGTAAATTGGGCATAACACGACTTGCCTTGTAGAGTTCCAGTAAACACTAAACGATACAGTGTATTTCAAGTACCTAGCAGACACTTAAATAAGCCTATTAATTTTTTTTTTTCCTTTTTGTCTTTTCGTGACTGGCAACGGATCGCAACCCTCAGTGTCGCACCCATACCGGACCAGGACCAGCAACGGGATCACAACCCTCGGTGTTGCGCCCGCACCTCGCTCAG
>NW_007769290.1:0-370 GCF_000696425.1 Galeopterus variegatus | reverse complement strand
GGTTGAACTCTCTGAACTGCTCTATTTCTTATAAGGGGTACTTAAAAAAAATTTCCTTAGACAAGATACCTTTACATAGAGTATTTAATAGGCTCAGGTTAGAATCAGAATATTTTAGAACTATAAGGGACTTAACTCCCGTGCTCAAGGCTCGCAGGGAGTCTGATTTCTCCAGGGTCACATACTTAAGGGTAGAACTGGGTCTAGGAACCAGACCTTCTGAAGACCTCCCAGGCCAGCACTCTTGCTTGGCCTGCCTCAGACCAACACTGCTGAAAGGCCTGAAATTCTTGTGGGTCTCTCTTAGTTGTGGTTAGGACTCTTTTCTGAGGACATGGCATTCTCGCCCCTTCCACTCGAGCCCTCCTGG
>NW_007769289.1:5637-6074 GCF_000696425.1 Galeopterus variegatus | reverse complement strand
GAGGGCTCTGTGAAGGGTTGATGAAATAGGATAGGAACTGGAGGGGCTCAAATCATATATCTCAGTATGCAGAAAGGTAATACATTTCTGTCTTTCTCACTTCCCTGCTATGTCACTGTAAATCTCACTAAGCCTAAATTTCCTCACCTGAAAACTGCATATTATGGGTCCCATCTCTTTGAATTAAGTGGGAAAATGCATATACTTGTACACATAGCAAGGACTAAGTAAATGTAGATTATTTTCAACCCAGAATTATCTTCAAACTTAGGTAAATTAATTTGATTGATACTTTAGAAAAAGGTAGAAATATTTTTAATGAGTGGACCACACAATTATTATCTGTGTGAACATATGCCTATTTTCTCTTTAAAGAAATTGTCCCTTTGACCAGCAATTCTACTGATGAAATATTAAGTGGAAACCCCTTTTAAGGG
>NW_007769289.1:0-232 GCF_000696425.1 Galeopterus variegatus | reverse complement strand
AGCCTTAAGTCTGTCATTTACTGAGAACCTGACCCAAAGGATTCTTAGAATCCATTTGGCACGTGCTCTGGGAAGGCCACAGTGCTGCAGGTGAGCCACACCACACTATCATGTGAGCAGGCTCTCAACACAACTGTCTCTCAGCCGCCTCTTAGCTCACCATCCTCCCCGAGGGCCGGACAGACAGCCAGTGCCACTTGTGCATACAGCCCTGGGCTACAGGTGTGGCTGC
>NW_007769288.1:5853-6075 GCF_000696425.1 Galeopterus variegatus | reverse complement strand
TTGCATTTCCCGGATGCTCAGTGATGTTGAGCATTTTTTCATATGACTGTTGGCCATTTGTGTATCTTCCTTAGAAAAATGCCTGCTTAGCTCTTTTGCCCAGTTTTTAATTGGGTTGCTTGTTTTTTTCTTGTAAAGTTGTTTGTGTTCCTTATGTATTTTAGATATTAGTCCTTTGTCAGATGTGTATTTTGCAAATATTTTCTCCCACTCTGTTGGTTG
>NW_007769288.1:0-284 GCF_000696425.1 Galeopterus variegatus | reverse complement strand
GAACAGGGCTGAGGCGTGTCTTCTACAAACCTTGTCTTTCAGTTGAGACATCAAAGTTGTGACCTGCCACGCCCTGCCCAGTAGGTGTCCAGTCTCTCCCACTGCCCTCAGTGAACTCCTCGGGGGAGGGTCCCTCAGCACACAGTTCCTCTTTGACTCCCCCCCAGCACGGGTCGGCCCTCCGGGAGAGCTCTCCAGTAGCTTCAATGTAGCTCCAGGTCAATCCGGTCTCCCCTCTCCCCACCAGAAATCAGTTAGGGGTTCTTCCAAACTGAGGCCCCCAG
>NW_007769287.1:5717-6075 GCF_000696425.1 Galeopterus variegatus | reverse complement strand
AAAAAAAAATACAAGGAGATATTGGGCAATCTCTTTGTGCAGCTGCAGTAGGATGTGAGGTCTGTGGTTGAGGAGACAAACTGAGTTCCGAGCAGGAAAAACAGAAGTAAATCTGTGCATTAACAGAAGAAACCTATTGCCCACAAAGACAAAAAGCAAATCCCACAAAAACAACCACAGAGAAAGACACATTATCTATCGAGGGACAACCATGAGACAGACTGTAGACTTCTCCTAGGTACAACAGAGGCCAGAAAAATATCAAATCATGCTTTCAAAATGTTAGAAAAAAATATTACAAATTATCACAATGAGAAAAATAGTAAAGACCTTATTAAATATGAAAACTGGAAGGGTA
>NW_007769287.1:0-214 GCF_000696425.1 Galeopterus variegatus | reverse complement strand
AAAAAATAAATAAATAAAATTAAAAACTCAGTGGTTATGCTGAAGAGGGTAAGACAGATTTGAGGAAATAATCCATAAAACATCACAGAAGGATAAAGAGATGAAAATATGAAAGAGAGGTTGAGATACAGAAGATGCAATGAAGAGATTCAACATAGTTCTAATAAGTTCAAGAAAAATAGAACAGAAAGACTGCAGAAGAGACAAAAAAAAA
>NW_007769286.1:5795-6075 GCF_000696425.1 Galeopterus variegatus | reverse complement strand
AGAAATGGGTATGCACTAACCAAGGTATCTCACCTTCCTGACCACAAATGGCTGGAACAGCGGAGGCCACATGACTCAAGTTGAGCTAATATGCAACCCTTCTGCAGGGATTTGGAATCCAAGAATGAAGGACTGGTCTTTCTAAGGGCTGGGCCTGTAGTGGATATGACTGGGAGCTGTGGCTGATGACATTCTACCATGTGAACTAAGTTACAAAGGCAGCTATGCTTTAGGCTTAAAGAAACATGAAGCTGATGTGCAGAGAGAAGAGTGAGAGATG
>NW_007769286.1:0-220 GCF_000696425.1 Galeopterus variegatus | reverse complement strand
TTCCCTAAGATTACAATCAGCCAAAGGGCAGGTCTTGAGCAGAGAAAGAACAATGAACAAGAGAGAAAGAGCCTCTTCAGGGAAAGGTGAAACGGGTTTCAAGTGAGGAAACTGATCAGGATCACCTGGACCACACCCATCCCCATGCTGCCAAGTCAATTTTTTTAACTTATCATGTGCACAATGGCTCTGTTTCACACTGACCTTGCTTCACAGGTGC
>NW_007769285.1:5787-6075 GCF_000696425.1 Galeopterus variegatus | reverse complement strand
TTGATCTTAAATATTATTACATTAATATGAAAAGCCACAATAAAAAAACTCAAAATTAATATTAAGGTCTCCTTGCCAATCGTGCAAGAATATTTAAACATGCTTTTAACAATAGGAAAATAGCCTCACTTGGCTATCTTAATTAGAGGAAAATTTATTAATAGAGCACTTATTTGTTTCCAAAAACCCAAGGGAGAAAGCAGACTTGGGAGGAAATGGAAAATCTACAACAGGAAATCTGTAACAAGGTCCCTCTTTTGGCATCTCTTTCCTTCTTATCTCTCAGTG
>NW_007769285.1:0-697 GCF_000696425.1 Galeopterus variegatus | reverse complement strand
ATACATATTTGTTTCTTTTCTGTTACATCTGAATGTTACAACTTTATTAACTGCTACATCCCCAACATCTAAAATAATGCCTGGTACATAGTAGATCTCAACAAATATTTTTTGAATGGATTCATTAATAAATAACTAATTTAAAAATTCTGACAAATGGATTCTCCTCTTACTGTAGATGTCACCTTTTTTTGTTGGGATCCCAGTACATTATATAAGCTAGACAAACAAGACAGCATGTTCACAACTATTTTCTATGCCCTTTTGAATAGTAATTTGAAATAACTCAGAATGATCTAAAATATCTTTTTCATTAAATGGCAAAATATCCTGACTCGCCCTAAACAAAGGGATACATTATAAAAAGAAAGAACATAACAAGGTAATGATGATCCTACAAATAAGATACACATCTCTTTTGGACACACATTTTACATTGTCAATGTTATTTCACACTAATTCTATTCACTAATAATATTCAAAAGTTATTTTTTATATAGTAGAATTTTCTAAGAATTTCTATTAAACACTCCAAAGGCAGTACTATTGGAAAGCTCCTTCAATTCTTCTCAAAATTATATATTCTAGCAAAAACTTGTGCATGTCGCTTACAGACTACCAATATTTTACAACCTTTTGATCTTAAATATTATTACATTAATATGAAAAGCCACAATAAAAAAACTCAAAATTAATA
>NW_007769284.1:10022-10320 GCF_000696425.1 Galeopterus variegatus | reverse complement strand
TGTGATAATCCGCTAACCCATTAATCCATGAATGGATTAATGCACTAATGAGGGCATAACTGTCACAATTCAATCACCTCCCAATGGCCCCACCTTTCAACACTGCTACATTGGGGTCAAGCTCCCACATGAACTTTGAAGGGGAAAAAAACTCAGACCATAGCAATGGCAACTATTAGAATTCAAAATAGATGCTTATTATATCAATTGTGGGTGGAATAATAATTTTCTAATTACACAATGGAAGGGAGGGTAAAGATCAACATATGACTTCTAATGATTAATCATGTTAAGGCAT
>NW_007769284.1:5577-6358 GCF_000696425.1 Galeopterus variegatus | reverse complement strand
TGCGTCAGTCCAAGACACAAGGACAAATTGCTCTCTCAGCAGGAGGGTGACGGGAGCTCTTGGTTGGTGATGATGTGGCCCTAATGTGCTAAGATGACTAAGAGTTGCTCCAAAAAATGTTATAAAATGAGTCAGGATCTTATAGGGGAAGAGATCTTCATGGGCATCTAGTGTAGGCCCAACATTCACACTGACGGGACGTGGAGGTCCAGGCAGAGCTAGCTGGTGCTGCGTCTCCACTGAGGTTTCCTGCCCCTGACAGGGACAGGGCTCTGCTCTGCACTGTGAGGGTCCCAGGTCCCAGGCTGTCATCTTCCTCACAACAGCAGCTGCCAGCCCCCCAGCTCTCAGCCCTCTGCAATCCTTAGTGCAGAGCCTTCTCCCAAGATCAAGCCTGCACTGCTCTTTCTGCCCCAAGACCCATTGAGTTGCCACCTGTGTCCCCCGAGCAACTTCCTGCTCAAGCCCTCCAGGCACGCTCTGCAGCACAGGCCTTCCTGCTGCTCCTGGGACACCGAGGAACAGGATCATGCCTGCTTCTCTGTCTCTGCTCTTTCCTTCTCCTCACAGAATAGCTCCAGACCCACTGTCTGTCCAAATTCCATCCATTCCTCAGGTCCAAGCCAGTTGCACCTTTCTCCACATACCTCCTCAACTCATGATGGAGACCACAGTGGGGGTGGGGGCTGGAGAGAGAGAGAGAGAGAGAGAGAGAGAGAGAGGCAGGTGCCTCCTGAAACTCAGCTGGAAGACCAGTACAACATGTTATCGTTTTCTCTAG
>NW_007769284.1:4245-4792 GCF_000696425.1 Galeopterus variegatus | reverse complement strand
TACCAACACATGCGCTAACACCTATTTCACCTTTTCTTACGGCAATCAAGGTTAGATATTACTTTACAAATCCTCCCCACAGCTCCAATGATGTACTTGGTTTTCAAGGCCCGTGGTGTGTACTGGCTTCAGTCTCCAGCTTTGCGTCGTCTGGGTAGATGGGGATGAATATTCCACCATCAACACGCCTTGAAACTCCTGCCCATTCACTCAAATTCCTTTCCAGCCACCCGGGGGAAGCGGGAGGAAGCCAGTGCCACTCAGACAGAATTGGTCTGTGGATCAGCCAGCTGTGGTGGCAGCCGGCAGCAGCAGACCTGTCGGTGCTGAGGTTCCAGAGAAGCCACTGCCCATACTGCCTTCAGGAGGCTTAGTGTCCTGTCACCTGAGACCCGTCAATGTCTTCAGTGGGGACCACACAGGGAAACCAGCTATATTTGTCACTTCATTATCTGCTCTGAGTCTTGGGACCTGCAAGGCCAGGAGAAGGGGACCCCCTTCCTGCCCTCCAGCCTCAGTCACAGCTAGACATCTTGGTGTTTGGTTT
>NW_007769284.1:0-290 GCF_000696425.1 Galeopterus variegatus | reverse complement strand
ACGATGAAGGGACCACACTGTTTAATTATAATTAGTTTTAATTTAAATTTAAAAACTGAATCAGTGTAAAATATTTGACTATAAAACACAACTTTATTGTTTTGGTGGAAATACAGTTCACTACAACTGTTGCATTACTAAAGATATTACAGACTGTCCTTGACTTACAATGTTTGACTTACAATTTTTCAACTTTATGATGGTGCAGAAGTGATACACATTTAGTAGAAACCATATTTCAAATTTTGAATTTTGATCCTTTCCAGGGCTCATGACATGTGGTACAACCC
>NW_007769283.1:5820-6075 GCF_000696425.1 Galeopterus variegatus | reverse complement strand
ATCTTTTTAGTTAATTGCTATTGTGTGTTCTTCAGTTTGTGAAGCAGAGCTAGCAGCAGAGCTTGCTTCTGAAAATAGAGCATGTTTCCTCTGCAGGCAACTGCTCAGTTTCAGTTTCTCTTTGGGCTTTGCTGGTAGCAGTTGAGTTTCAGAGTTTCTTTTTATACTGGTTAGCTCTCAGAAGTGTGTGTGCTGAATAAAGACTATTCCTTCTTCAGCCAATGCTACAAGGACCTTTTTGCCTGTTACCTAGCT
>NW_007769283.1:0-271 GCF_000696425.1 Galeopterus variegatus | reverse complement strand
ATTGAGTGGGGTGTTTTACTATTGGTTCCAATACTAAATGATGCAGTAGATGCAGTAGAGTGGTCTCTGTGTGTATACTTCAGCTATAATAAGTGTTAGAATTTTGTGTGAGTTCCTGTGGGGAAAATAGGATAATTTAGTTCCGCTCCCTCGACATTTCTTGTAAACAAGTTGTGTGTGGGTGGAGTTAGTACACATGTGCACCAATGAATCTTTTTAGTTAATTGCTATTGTGTGTTCTTCAGTTTGTGAAGCAGAGCTAGCAGCAGAG
>NW_007769282.1:5801-6075 GCF_000696425.1 Galeopterus variegatus | reverse complement strand
GAAACAGCATTGAGTTGTCCAATATAACTTATTTAATTTCATAAACACTATTATTTCAGAAGCTTACATTTATTTATATATACTCTGAAAAATATATACGTGTATATCTATATTGTGAGCACTGGTGTTTCTCCATGTGGTTTGTTTGTTTTTATCTATCTATCTACCTATCATCTATCCATATCTATTTTAAGAGTTTCAAAGACTATGTCCTATGCTGAATGAATTAATGGATTTCTTAATGCTGAATCTAGCTGCATTCCCAGAATAAATC
>NW_007769282.1:0-389 GCF_000696425.1 Galeopterus variegatus | reverse complement strand
CTTAGAATTTACTAGCTTTTTTTCTGAGACAATTTTGACATTTTCTTTCATTTTTTTTTTTGTAAGTTAAATGAACTCTTTTTTTTCTGTTTTTCGACAATTTCTATTTTTAAGGTTTTAATTACTGTTTTTAGATGGGTTTTGTTAACTCCAAGTTCCTTTTAAAGTATCTTTAATTCAGTCTAGAATGTTATGTTATAGTTTTTCTTCTATTTTATATTTGTTCTTCTGAGATTTCTTTTTTGTGGTTATTTGGTTTGTTTGTTTGTTTGTTTTTTCCCTGGTGGATGTGTGTTGGTTCATGCTTTCCAATTATTTTAATAATAGTGATATACAGCTTATTTATTCTTTTCTCTATTTCTTTTTTTCTGATATTAGGATGGCTTTAA
>NW_007769281.1:5507-6075 GCF_000696425.1 Galeopterus variegatus | reverse complement strand
CTTGATTTCCTATTTATTGTTTTACTGATTTCTATTCTAATTTTTTAATATACTTTTTGTCTGGTTTGCTTTAAACTTCTGTTGATCTTTTTTTCTCTAATTTTCTTAGAAGAAAGGTTAGATTAGTGATTTTACAATTTTCTTCTTTTCTAATATATACATTCAATGCTATGGGTTCCCCTATAAGCACTGTTTGCTTTCAGAGCATCTCATAAATTTTGATAAATTTTATTTTTATTTTCATTTAGTTCAGTTTTTAAAAATTTATTTTGAGACTTCTTTTTTGACCCATGTGTTATTTTTTTATTTTTTATTTTTTTATATTTTATTGTATTTTGTTGATATATAATATGGTTGATTATTGTGGCCCATTACTGAAACCTCCCTCCCTCCTCCCTCTCCCTCCTCCTTCCCAACAATGTCTTTTCTGTTTGCTTGTCGTATCAAATTCAAGGAATAGAAATTGTTATGTCTCCCCCCCACCGTTTTTTTTTGTGTGTGTGTGTGTGTGTGGGTGTGTGAATTTATTTATTTATTTTTAGCTCCCACCAATAAGTGAGAACATGTG
>NW_007769281.1:0-539 GCF_000696425.1 Galeopterus variegatus | reverse complement strand
TATTTTGTTTTAGTAGCCTGAGCTAAGACAAAGGGTTAAAATGTGTTCCCACTTTTTCCATTTTCTGAAAAATATTGTAGAGATTATTATCAATTCTTCTTTAATTTTGGTAGAATTTACCAGTGAAACAGTCTGGACCTGCTGCTTTTTTGTTTGGGATGTTAATAATTATTGATTCAATTTCGGTAAGAGATACAGGCTGATTTTGATTATCTGTTTGAACTTGTGTGAGTTGGTAGTGTGTTTTTTCAAGGAATTAGTCCATTTCATCTAAGTTATCAAATTTTGAGGCATAGAGTTGTTCACATTCTTTCTTTGTTGCCCTTTTAGAGGTCATAGTTTCAGTAATAATGAACCTTCTTTTATTTCACATATTAGCAATTTGTATCTTCTCTTTTATTTTTGGTTCGCATGGCAAGATGTTTATCATTTTATTGAACTTTCAAAGAACCAGCTTTTGGTTTTATTGATTTTCTCCCTTGATTTCCTATTTATTGTTTTACTGATTTCTATTCTAATTTTTTAATATACTTTTTGTC
>NW_007769280.1:5794-6075 GCF_000696425.1 Galeopterus variegatus | reverse complement strand
GAATATGGTCTATTTTGGAAAATATTCCATGTGCATTTAAAAAACAAGTATGCAATTGGTAGTATGTGTTCTATACAAGGGCACTTCAAAAAGTTCATGGAAAGGTTCATATTATCTATTAATTCTATTTTTCCATGAACTTTTTGAAGTCTCCTTGTATATTGTTCATTGGGTCCAGTTGGATGATTGTACACTTCAAATATTCTATATTATTACTGATTTTTTTCTCCTTGTCTTATTAGTTAATGGGAGGGAGTTGTTAGAATCTCAAACTGTAATGG
>NW_007769280.1:0-295 GCF_000696425.1 Galeopterus variegatus | reverse complement strand
CACAATTTTTGTATGTCATGTTTTTATTTTCATAAATTCAAGATAATTTCTAATTTCTATTATGATTTCTTCTTTGACCATTGAATTATCTAAAAGAATGTGGATTATTTCCAAATGTTTGGGTATTTTCTAATTTTTTTTTGTTATTGATTTCTAGTTTAATTTCAATGTATTCAGAAAACATACTCTATGGTTTTAATCACTTGAAATTTGTTGGGGTTTCTTTATGGATATGAATATGGTCTATTTTGGAAAATATTCCATGTGCATTTAAAAAACAAGTATGCAATTGGTA
>NW_007769279.1:5753-6075 GCF_000696425.1 Galeopterus variegatus | reverse complement strand
TTCCCAGCACCATTTATTGAAGATGCAGTCTTTTCTCCAACATATGTTCTTGCTGCCTTTGCAAAGATCTGTTGGCTGTAAATATCTAGGTTGATTCCAGGTTTTCTAGTCTGTCCCATTGATCCAAGTATCTGTTTTCCTGCCAGTACCATGCTGTTGTGGCTACAATAGCTTTGTAATGTAATTTGAAGTCAGGTAGTATTATGCCTCTGGCTTTATTTTTTTTGCTTAGGATTGCTTTGGCTAATCAGGGTCTTATTCTTTTTTTCTTTTTTTTTTTTTCCTTTTTGTCTTTTTCCGTGTCCGGCAACGGATCGCAACC
>NW_007769279.1:2001-3100 GCF_000696425.1 Galeopterus variegatus | reverse complement strand
TTTTGTTTATAATAGCCTTCCTTATCAGTGTGAAGTAGTATCTCATTATGGTTTTGATTTGCATTTCCTTAATGGCTAGTGACGTTGAGCATATTTTTATTTGCTCGTTATCACTCTGTACTTTCTTTGGGAAAATGTTTATTCAAGTCCTTTGCCCATTTTTGAATTGGGTTGTTTTATTTTTTTGAGTTGTAGGAGTTCTTTAAATATGATGGATATTAATGAGTTAGATATATGAGTTACAAATATTTTCTACCATTCTGTGGGTTACCTTTTCATTATTTTGACAGAGTTCTTTGATTCACAAAAGCTTTAAATTTTGACGAAGTCAATTTATCTATTTTTGTTGTTGTTGTTGCCTGTGCTTTTGGTGTCATCTCCAAGAAATCATCGAGAGATCCAATGTCATGATGATTTTCCCCTATTGTTTTCTTTCAGGGGGTTCATAGTTTTAGCTCTTTGTTTCAGTCTTTGATCCATTTTGGGTTAATTTTCATATATAGTGTAGAGTAAGGGTCCAGCTTCATCTTTTCTCATGTGAATACCCACATTGCCCTGCACCAGTTGTTGAAAAGACTGTTCTTTCTCCATTAAATGCTTGGGTAACCCTTACTGAAAGTCAATTGACCATACATGTGGAGGTTTACTTTTGGGTTCTCTATTCTATTTTGCTGGTGTACACATTTGTCCTCATGCCAGTGCCAGATTGTTTTGATTATTATAGTTTGAGGTATTTTGAATAAAGCTGCTATGAATATTATTGTTCTTGTCTCTTTGTGTGCATATGTTTCTACTATGTTGGGGTAAATACTTAGCTGTGGAATTGCTGTGTTGTATGCTAAGTGTATGTTTAACTGCATTTGAAAATTTCCAACTTATTTCCAGAGAGGTCATACCATTGCACACTCCCATCAGCAATGTGCAGAGTTCCAGCTGCTCATCTATGCCAATCCTCAGTGTTATCAGTCTTTCTAAATTTTAGCCACTTTATCATGAATGTAGTGTTGTAGTATTGTGATTTTTATTTGAATATCCTTGATGATAAGTATTTTTGGGTATGTATTTATGTGTTTATTGGACATTCAAATATCTTCTTTTG
>NW_007769279.1:0-503 GCF_000696425.1 Galeopterus variegatus | reverse complement strand
GTCTTCCTTTGAAAAGTGTCTATTCATCTCCTTTGCCCATTTTTTAATTGGATTATTTGGGGTTTTTTATTGTATAGTTGTTTGAGTTCCTTGTATATTCTGGATATCAATCCCTTGTCAGATATATAGTTTGCAAATATTTTCTCCCATTGTGTAGGTTGTCTTTCTGCTCTGTTGATTGTTTCCTTTGCTATGCAAAAGCTCTTTAGTTTGATATAGTCCCATTTATTTATTTTTTCTTTCGTTGTTTGTGCTTTTTGAGCTTTTATTCATAAAATCTTTGCCCAGTCCTACTACCTGGAGTGTTTCCCGTATATTTTCCTTTAGTAATTTTATGGTTTCAGGTCTCACATTTAAGTCTTTAATCCATTTTGAGTTGATTTTGGTATATGGTGAGAGGTACAGGTCCAGGTTTCATTTTTCTGCATATGGATGTCCAATTTTCCCAGCACCATTTATTGAAGATGCAGTCTTTTCTCCAACATATGTTCTTGCTGCCTTTG
>NW_007769278.1:5549-6076 GCF_000696425.1 Galeopterus variegatus | reverse complement strand
TACCAAAATGACTGCTTCTGTTACCACCAGAAGGCTTCAGTCCTATCACCACTCTCTGAGAGTAAAAAGAATGGCAATAAAATTCAATACATTAAAGACACTGTTAAGAGGATGATAACAGAGGGCACAAAAAGTGGGAACATATTTGCAAAATGCATATCTGATAAAGGACATAACTATAAGGTCCTGTATATTAGAACCTATATATAAGGAAGTAATAAAGGAAAATTATAAAAGAACTCCTAAAGCTCAACAATAATGAATAAATTAAAATAAAGAAAAAACAATCACAATAATACATTGAATGATCAAAAGGAGAGAACAGAACTGTGGTGATTAGAGATGGGAAAGAGGGAGGGGGATGGGGGTTAGTGAGAAATTGGTAAAAGATCACAAAGAATGATTATGTTTTGTAAAGATGAGTATACTGATTATCCTGATTTGATCATCACGTATTGTACACAGGAATTGATATTCAACTCTGTTCCCCACAAATGTGTATAATCAATAATGTTTCCGTTAAAAAA
>NW_007769278.1:2464-4914 GCF_000696425.1 Galeopterus variegatus | reverse complement strand
AAAACTAACCACTAAATGCTGCAGAGATGCCGAGCAGCAGGAACTCTCACTCAGTGCTGGTGCAATGCAAAATGGTATGGTCACTTTGAATGAGAGTTTGGCAATATCTCATAAAACTAAACATACTCTTATCATGCAATCCAGAATTCACACTCCTAGGTATTTACCCAATTGAGTTGAAACCTTGTGTATACACAAAAACCTGCACATGAATATCATTTATAGCAGCTTTTGTCATGATTGCCAAAAACTGGAAGCAACCAAGATGCCCTTTAACAGGCAAATGGATAAACAAACTAGTACAATTCTCCAAAACATTGTTACCCAGAAAAAAAAAGAAATGAGCTATCAGGCCACAAAAAGATATGGAGGAACCTTAAGTGCATATTGCCAAACAAAAGAAGCCAGTCTGAAAAGGCTGCTTACTGTATGATTCCAACTACATGACCTTCTGGAAAAAGCAAAACTACAGAGACAGTGAAAATATCAGTGGTTTCCAGGGATTCAGGGGCAGGGAGAGAAGGAAAGGAATGAAACAGAGGATTTTTGGAGTGCTAAACTATTCTGTATGATATTATAAATGCATTGAATTTCACAGCACAAAGAGTGAATCTTAATGTATGCAAATTTTAGAAAGGAATGAAACAGAGGATTTTTGGAGTGCTAAACTATTCTGTATGATATTATAAATGCACTGAATTTCACAGCACAAAGAGTGAATCTTAATGTATGCAAATTTTAAAAAATCATTTAAGAGGTCAGAAGACCTCAAGAAAGAATGAAGACAATGACATGAGAATCTAACTGTACTACAAGTGTATGAAACAGCCTTACTGAAAGGACTGGAAAAAAGATGCTAACTTAAGTAACTTCGGAAATGAAATCTGTAAGACTAAAGGCAAAAGGAACTACACTGTACTCCAGCTGATTGAGCTGTTTCCCACTGGGTATGGGTTACCAATTCTGATAGTGCATCTACGTATACTGCAATTGAACAATTAAGTAAATGAATGGCGGATGGTGGGAGGCAGGTTTCTCACTGTGGGAGTGGAATTTATGGATAAGCAAGGAGAGAAGGCTAGAGTAATCCATGAGATAATGTATTAGAGTTGGACATAACAATCAGCACTCACGTTCAACTTAATATAGATATAGATTGTTACACACAGAAATATAGATATGTGTATATACTAGGGTTATTATATGCACATATATTTCTTTGCTCGGTCAGTTAAAAGGGCCTAAGAGAAACAGAATCCAGTGGCAACAAGCACACCTAGTGCCTGGAACTTGGTTTCTAATACCATTCTCCAATAAATGGAACTAGAGCTTCTTGGAGAAATGGCTGATTCTAGGACTGGGGAGAAAATATAAAAGATGAGCCTCGAGTGTCTTCTAGTGTTGGAAAATAAGGAAGTGGTAAAAAAAAATTTTTTTTTAATTGATGAGGTTATGTCAAAGGGGCACAGGAGCCAACTGAAAGAGCTCCCAGTGCTCAAAACTGGAACAACATGAACAACAAAATAAACTCAAAATATAAAATAAATATCCATGAGTCTGTGCTGATATAAATAAATGGCTGAATAAATTTGAAAAGGGGGAGAAGAGACGAATCTCCCATGCAGAAGACTTCCAAATAATTTATGTAGATAGTCTGCCCTTAAGTAGGTGGAAAATAACTCCCACTCTGTAAGTGTAAGCTGTGCATCATGACTTTCCTCCAAAGTGGACATCGTGGTGGGGGGAGAGGGGGCAGTAACTTTAGTGTGGAGAAACCTAACAAGCACTATGTCAGCCAGTTGGTCAAAGTCAGCATCTACAGTCATTGACATGTTGATAGTATGTACCCTTGCTATGACATGATGAAAACGGCACTCTGCCTCTATGATCTTTCTCCTCAAAACCCATAACCCCAGTCTAACCATGAGAAAAACATCACACATTTTCCAGCACAGGGACATTCTACAGTATACCTGACCAATCCTCCCCCAAACTGACAAGAACATCAAAAACAAAGTCTGAGAAACTGTGACAGCCTAGAGGACCCTAAGAAGACATGAGAACTAAAAGTAATGAGGTATCCTGGATGTGATCCTGGAACAGAAAAAGGACCTTAGTTAAAAACTAAGAAAATTTGAATAAACTATGGTCATTAGTTTCTGTGGACAGATTGAATTTTGTCCCCCAAATTCATATATTATGAGCTTAATCCCCACTGTAACTGTGAGGGTGGGAAATCTTATTATGGTAATTGAAAGGTGGGGCCTTGAAGAGGTGATCAGAACGCAGGACCATGCTGCAGTGAATGGAGTAATAATGGTGGTTGGGGGTGTGGTTCTGAGGGCTGTAAAATAAGAGTTCATGAGTTCTCTCTCTACTCCACCATTCTTGCCATGTGACACCCTGCATTGCTGTAGAGTCACCTCACCAGATGTGTTCCCTGGACTGTG
>NW_007769278.1:0-1248 GCF_000696425.1 Galeopterus variegatus | reverse complement strand
TAACTGTAACAAATGTACCATATTGATGTAAGATAATAGAGGAAACTGTAGGATGGAAGGAGAGAAATGTGGGAATTCTCAATACTCTCTGCTCAATTTTTTTTTCGTAAATCTAAAACTTTCCTTAAAAGTACAGCCTTTTAATTTGAGAAGTCAACAACTCTAATTTGTATTCTATGTGCTTTTAGGACCATAAAGCAAACACGATTATGCAGGTTGCCTCTTTTTCTGGTGTACTTACAAAGGGAGGGTCTTGCCTACCATTTTTTCTGATGTCAACAGGATATCTAATTATGACAAAATGCCACCCAAAATAGGGGGGAGAAGCCCTGGGTAAACCACTTTGCTTTCCTCCCAAATGGTTCTGGGGTTCCGAGCCTTGCAGGTCCATGGGTTACTGCCACACTTTTGGTGCAAGTTTCATTTGGGGATTGAGGTAAATAACTAGGAGAACAGAATTTTCCCTCATTAATTTTAGTAGCATTGCTTTGAAACCACTGAAGTCAGTGTGTAGGAATGTGGAATATCACAATGTTCCCTGTAGAGAAGCGTCAGTCTCCTTTTGTTCAATACACTTTTATGACCAGCTGCCTCCAAGCNCTGTAGAGAAGCGTCAGTCTCCTTTTGTTCAATACACTTTTATGACCAGCTGCCTCCAAGCAACATCTTTCTCACCCCAACACACACACACACACACACACACACACACACATCTCATTTTATATCTTTTTCATATTCCAAGAATAACCTGTCGCTTTTATCTTACAGACACAAAGGTCAACATCCTTTAGAAGTTGGTATAGCATTGTTGTCCTAGAAATTTTTTTTAAAAAAGGTAAATGAATGCTTAAAATTATGATACATCCATTCAGTGGAATGCTATATAGCCTTAAGATAAATATACTAAAACAGAACAATGTCTAAGATAATTAAGAAAAAAAATGTTGCTGAATATAACATAATTTGATTTTTATTAAGAAATGGCATATGTTAATATAGTCAGAGAAAATTATCTGGAGAAATGCAAACCAAACTGCTTTACAGCAGGGGTGTGTGTAATTAATGATAAAGGTTTTTCTATTTCAAGTAGGGATCTCTGTAATGTTTAAACTTGTTTAAACTTTTATAAACAGAACATATTAATTTTGTAATGTGAAAAATTTTCAGTATTAAGAACTGTTTGTGTATTTCTTCTTGAATGCCATGTGGCTGATGCAGTGAGCTGCTGGTCATCAGTGCAGAGCTACA
>NW_007769277.1:5484-6076 GCF_000696425.1 Galeopterus variegatus | reverse complement strand
ATATTCCCTCCAGGTTGAAAACAAGATTTAAAAGTTAGTATTAAATATGCAATGTACCTTGTAAAAATTGATGTGACCGTTAACAAAAATGATAAATAGATGAGCCCAGATCATCTTATAATATTTACAAGTATGGGCTTAAGGTTTCCCAGAATAAAACTCTATTTCCTGAGTATGTAAGCTAAAGTTTATGGGATTTAATTAAAGCTATGGTCCTAGGCAGGAATATGCTACTAGGTTTAAGCTCATCCTGATGCTAGGCAAATATCCCACCTGCCCAAGCAGTGTTGAAAGTTCAACACAAAACCTTTCTGAAATACTCATAATTTTATGTTCATAGAGAAATGTTACAACCGTAGGATGGATCAGAGTCAGGATATCATATGAAGCCATCCCTAGTGGATACATTCTAAGTATTTTTCTTAATCTCAGGCCAAGGTCTGATTCTTTCTTTCTCATCAGTTCCCTAGAATTTTTTTGGGGGATATATTTCTCATTACTTTATTAACTGGCCCTTTTATTTTAAGGGCATTAGTAGTAACTATTGTACAAAACAGACAGAGTACCCCAAACCAACACTACATGGAGGAAA
>NW_007769277.1:0-337 GCF_000696425.1 Galeopterus variegatus | reverse complement strand
GCACTATTTAGTTACTACTCCCTTGTTATTACATCCCTTCTTCACTAATTTATTTACCTGACAGGCCCTGGAACACATTTCGGTTTTGTAGACTGCTACTATAAAACGGGTCTTTTTAAAAAAAATACATGTATATTTATTATTAGCATATTCATTCTTACAAATCGTGATATTTCTTTATGCCCTTTGCCTGACCTATCACTTCCCATAAAATGAGTCTTATTTAATGTTATCTAATGCTAAGGAATGTTAGCTTTTATGTATAAAACTGTAAGGTAATTTTCTGTCTATATGTGTTATGTGTCTCTCAAACACACAACAGTAAGAGTTGAAAAAA
>NW_007769276.1:5631-6076 GCF_000696425.1 Galeopterus variegatus | reverse complement strand
TGCCCTTTGGATTTAATTCTGTCCACATCTCAGGCAGTATAGAATCTCTGTCTCTGTCTCTGTCTCTTTCTCTCTCTCTTTCTCAATTCCAGGACTTTATTGCTTTTTTTTCTGTAAGATTGCCCACTTTGGAGAAGCTGTTGAGTTGTGTTTATCTCTGATTAGGAACTTGAGAAATGGATATAACTTTGAAAATAGATTCACACTTGGAAATGCCTATATTCTATTTTGTTATAGAAGGGAGTGTGGAATGGCTTCTGAAAACAGCATGAGAGAAGGGAAAAGATGATATTTGTGATCTTTTTCTCACATAATTTGCCATAACATATGTAATTAATGTGCTTATGTTCTTGATGCGTGTTCTTTTATATGAAGAATGTTTTAAGCTTAATACTATTCTTTCTTATAGAAAAATACTGAAAATATACAGAAGTCCTCTTTTGTT
>NW_007769276.1:0-302 GCF_000696425.1 Galeopterus variegatus | reverse complement strand
ACTGCTCTAAGAAGAGAGTGGCCAAATACTTCTTTTTAGTACTTGGTTTAGGAAGGTAATATTTGTAATATAGATTTGCATTTTATCTGGAGCCTGATGTGCCAGTACAGACAGGTTCTAGTTGGACTGTTTTTCGCAGACTTTCCTCTAAAGAGGGTATTTTTATTTTTAGTATTTTATTTTTTCTTTAAGCCATAATTTGGATTTTAATAAGTTATTTAAGAAGTTTTTCTTTTCTCTCTTTTTTTTTGCAGTATCAAAGTGAATGATAAAGCACAATTCTTTTATAATTAAATAGAAAA
>NW_007769275.1:5744-6076 GCF_000696425.1 Galeopterus variegatus | reverse complement strand
TTAAAGCCCTCAGAACCATGCCCCTGACCAACATTATTAATCCATTCACTATGGCATGGTCACCCCAAGGTGACCCACCTTTCACCACCCCAAGGCCCCACCTTTCAATTACCATAATAGGATTTCCCATGCTTAGCAGTTAACAGTGGGGATTAAGCCTCAGTGAGGTTGGGGGGAGGTATCCAATCTACAGCACTAGCCTTCAAATCAAATTAATTCCCTAAAGGCAAAGGACAAGTCAGGGAGGGTCCAGCACGGAATATTCTCAGCATCTCCGTTTTGATTTTAAGATAGAATCTGCTCTTGATACATGTCAACACTGTACACAGTTA
>NW_007769275.1:0-729 GCF_000696425.1 Galeopterus variegatus | reverse complement strand
TGCCATAGCTCAGCATAGGCTGTTGCAAGTAGCCATGCAGCTTCCTTAATACTTTGCTGTTCACAAATTTCTTCTGCCATATACCCTGGGTCAGCACTTTGAAGTTCCACATTCCATAAAATTTTGGGGCATGAACAGAATGCAGCCAAGTTACTTGCCAGTTCATAGCAAGGGTGCTCTTTGCCCCAGTTTCCAATAAACTCCTTATTTACATCTGAGACTTCCTTAGAATGGTCCTTAAGGTCCATATTCTATCAGCATTCTGGTGACTATCATTTAAACAATTTCTAAGAAGTTCCAAACTTTCCCTGGTTTTCTTGTCTTCTAAACTTTTATCACCATCTAGGATTTTCCTAGCCTGTGTCTCCCAATTCTTCCAGATTCTCCTCAACACCCAACTCCAAAGCCACTTGCACATTTTCAAGTATTTGTGATAAGCAACACCCTACTCTTTGGCATCAATTTTCCGTATTAGTCCGTTTCTGTCGCTTCTAACAAAATACATGGAACCAGGTAATTTACAAAGAAAATGAAATTTATTATTTACAGTTTCTGAGGCTGGGAAGTCCATGGTCCAAGGAATATATCTGGTGGTGGTGACAGTGACCCAGGTATCTCATGTTGCAAGATGGTGGAAGCAGAGAGACTAACCTCCTCATTTAATCTCTTTTTAAAGCCCTCAGAACCATGCCCCTGACCAACATTATTAATCCATTCACTATGGCATGG
>NW_007769274.1:5837-6076 GCF_000696425.1 Galeopterus variegatus | reverse complement strand
CAGGAGAGCGCTTTACTTACTATTACGTGTTTATTGTAAGAGGATACGATTCAGGAACAGCCGGGTGGAAGAGATGCATAGGGCGAGGTACGGGGACAGGCATGCGGAGCTTCCATGCATCCTCCCAGCACCTCCACATGTTGATCAACCAAGAAGGCCTCCAAAATCTGACCTTTTAGGGTGTTTTGGAGAGGTCATCACACGGGCAGGACTGATTAAATCATTAGCCATTGGTGATC
>NW_007769274.1:0-295 GCF_000696425.1 Galeopterus variegatus | reverse complement strand
CTGCCATGTGAGACCCCTCCATTGCTCTAAAGCCACCACCAAAGAAGACCTTCACCAGATGTGTTCCCTGGATTTTGGACTTCCCAGCCTCTGAAACTGTGAGCAATAAATTTCATTTTCCTTATAAATTAACCAGTTCCGAGTACTTTGTTATACGCAACAGAAACAGACTAATACAACCCTCAACTCCAAACTGAATATCCTCAACCCAAACTGCTACCCATGAATTTCTAGTATGTATTAAAACTGGTCCCCCTCAAAAGTGTTTTAATATTAACATTAGCATAAATAGACA
>NW_007769273.1:5765-6076 GCF_000696425.1 Galeopterus variegatus | reverse complement strand
GTTGGGGGAAGTGGTTTCTCCCTGTGTGTCCCTGGAGGGGCTCTGGTCTCTGCCTCTCTTAATGTTGGAGTAGCTTCCACCCAACTCCCCTCTCTCACTAATAGAGACCACCCTTTGCCTCATCTCTTTGAAGTCCCATCATGCTATGTCAAGGTGGTGGCAGTGGCAAGGCTGTGATCTCTAGAGGTGGACACTCGGTCTGCAGATGATGTCCCAAGAGTGGACATGGACAGAGAGAAGTAGGCAGGACGTGGAGGTTTCTGGATGGAGCTGGGGGTGCCTGGGAAAGGACTGGGGAGAACACTCCAGAA
>NW_007769273.1:0-858 GCF_000696425.1 Galeopterus variegatus | reverse complement strand
AAAAGAAGAGTAAACGGCTTTGAATCCTGCCCCTTCTGTCTCTACCCTGAAACTGTTGGCAAGTCGGCTAGCCTCACCAAACCCTGCTTCTCCTTGGTTGAGTCAGCGAGTATGCTGTTTATTCTGTCCTTCCCACTGGGCTGCATACCCTTGGGTCCTACCGGTCTTGCCCAGGCTCCGTGTCCTGCACCTGGCAAGGTATCCAACATGCAGCAGCCGCTCAATAAATATTTTGTTTGAAGAATGACCATCCTAAAGGCTGAAGTCACCCTGGGAGAGACCTCACTTGCCCAGTGCTCTCTCCCTCGTCACTTCAGCTTCTATTTTGCTCTCACTCTGCAGAAGGCACAAGCCTCGGCCTCCCATGCCCTGGGTGCGGAGCTCAGGGGAATGGAGCCCACTGCAAGCCGCGAGGCAGGCAGATCTGTGTGTGCCCTGAGAAGCTAGAAGGAGGAGGCCAGGAGGAGGGTGTGGCCTGGAGGAGCCCCGAGCTGCTGGTGGCTGGCGGGGAGCCGCTGGGTAGCCCCGCACTAGCTGCTCGTGGCCAGGAAAGCTGTGCGAGCCCCCTTGGGGCCTTTGCGTCATGACAGTCCCTGGAGGGCTCCACAATGCTTCTTAGCAGGCCCCCAGGAGAGAACAGGCCCTGCCCTAGCCTTCCAGTTTGAGGCTTATCCACCTGCCCTCAGAGCTAGGCACTGCCTGGATCGGGGTCTGCAGGGTTGGGATGGGAGGCCATGGGGGGCAGTGAGCAGGGCTGATCCACTCGGCTCTGCTGCTCACAGCTGGGCACCCCCAGGGTTGGGGGAAGTGGTTTCTCCCTGTGTGTCCCTGGAGGGGCTCTGGTCTCTGCCTCTCTTA
>NW_007769272.1:5641-6076 GCF_000696425.1 Galeopterus variegatus | reverse complement strand
TGGGGCTTTTTCCAACTCTTGGCTATTGTAAATAGTGCTGCAATAAACAAGGGAGTATAGATATCCCTTTAGCATGATGACTTCCATTCCTATGAGTATATTCCCAGCAGTGGAGTAGATGAGTCACATGGTAGATCTATCTGCAATTGTTTGACGAACCTCCATACCATTTTCCATAAAGCCTGTACCATTTTGCAGTCCTACCAACAGTGTATGAGAGTTCCTTTTTCTCTGCAACCTTTCCAGCATTTATCATTCTCAGTTTTTTGGATATTAGCCATCCTAACTGAAGTAAGATGGTATCTCAAAGTGGTTTTGATATGCATTTCCCAAAAGCTGAGTGATGTTGAGCACTTTTTTATGTGTCCATTGGTCATTCATATATCTTCCTTTAAGAAATGCCTATTCAGCTCCTTTGCCCATTTTTTAATTGGG
>NW_007769272.1:0-265 GCF_000696425.1 Galeopterus variegatus | reverse complement strand
TTTATTTATTTTTAGCTCCTACAAATAAGTGAGAATATGTGGTATTTCTCTTTCTCTGCCTAACTTGTTTCACTTAATATAATTTTCTCTACGTCCATCCATGTTGCTCTGAATGGGAGTATTTCATTCCTTTTTATAGCACAATAGTATTCCATTGTGTAGATATACCACAGTTTCCTTTTCCACGCATATGATGATGGACATTGGGGCTTTTTCCAACTCTTGGCTATTGTAAATAGTGCTGCAATAAACAAGGGAGTATAGA
>NW_007769271.1:5824-6076 GCF_000696425.1 Galeopterus variegatus | reverse complement strand
TATTAAAATAAAAAGTCAAATACAATTTCAATTTAAATGTAACATCACAAAATTTCAAAATTCCTTCCACACACCCATACATTTATGTGCTGACTTTAACAAAATGTATATTTTGTCTAGAAACACTGATTACTTACAATTCAGTGAGATATAAAAACAAAATTATGAGAGAATTACTGACATAATTGAGGAAATCCTGCTTCCTTTCACCACCCACCTGAGTCTTGAGCTGTCACTATTAATGAAGCTGAG
>NW_007769271.1:0-406 GCF_000696425.1 Galeopterus variegatus | reverse complement strand
ACTATTCATTTATATAAGGTAGTCATTCACTCTATAGAGATTTCATATATAGCAGAAGATATTGTTTCCAGACAGTTCTTTGGGAGCAACATAAAACAAAACCCTGTATTTGCATGTATATATACATGTACATATACATTGTCATCTCATAAAATTTCATTATTGTAAAATGTTAAAAATGTCTCATGTTTTATGACATCATTAGCTACATAGTCCTAAAACATTATAAATATACTAAAGGATCTCTAAACTTAACAAACCACAGAAGTCTGATTAAATTATTCTGAATTAGTTTAGATTTGCCATGCCTTAAAAGATAAAAAAGGGTCATAATTTCATAAAATATGTTGTTGTACTAGTTTATTAAAATAAAAAGTCAAATAAAATTTCAATTTAAATGTAACAT
>NW_007769270.1:4598-6076 GCF_000696425.1 Galeopterus variegatus | reverse complement strand
CGGGAGCGCCGCCGCACTTCCCAAGTGGCGCACTATAGCAGTGCGCCACCGGGCTGGCCCTCATTAAGAGTCTTTTAGCACTATTCTTTTATTTTTTTTATTTTTATTTTTTCTAAAAGATGACTGGTAAGGGGATCTTAACCCTTGACTTGGTGTTGTCAGCACCATGCTCACCCAGTAGCACTATTCTTTATATGTAATATTACTTTTAAATAGAATTTTAAAAAACCTTTAAATATTTTTGTTGTATTATACATGGGGAAGATAACTATAAAAGATTTGGGGAAAATCATTAAAAAAATTGCTTTAAAAGTGTGACTCCACTTTAAATAAACTAAACTGGAAATTGTAGATGATACACTGAGGGGGTAAAAAGAGCAGGCACTCATCAATAGACACATTTTCTTTTTTTTTTCTTTTTGTCTTTTTTACTGACGGGTAACGGGATCGCAACCCTCGGTGTTGCGCCCGCACAGCGCTCAGCCAGTGAGTGGGAACCGGTCTCCACATGGGATCCGAACCCTTGGCGGGAGCCGGCACACTCTCCAGTGCGCCACCGGGCCAGCCCAATAGACACATTTTCAAAGAAAAGAAATTTCTTTGGCATGCTATCATAAAAGTTGGTAAATAGGGTCAGCCCNAATGTTGCGGAGAAAAAAGAACCTTCCTACACTGTTGGTGGGACTGCAAAATGGTGCAGCCTTTATGGAAAATAGTTTGGAGGTTCCTCAAACAATTACAGATAGATCTACCATATGACGCAGATATTCCACTGCTGGGAATATGCCCAGAGGAATGGAAATCATCATGTCAAAGGGATACCTGTACTCCAATGTTTATTGCAGCACTATTTACAATAGCCAAGAGTTGGAACCAGCCCACATGTCCATCATCAGATGAGTGGATACAGAAATGTGTTATATCTACATAATGGAATTCTACTCTGCTACAAAAAAGAATGAAATATTACCATTCACAGCAACATGGATGGACTTAGAAAAAATTATATTAAGTGAAATAAGTCAGGCTCAGAAAGAGAAGTACCACATGTTCTCACTTATTTGTGGGAGCTAAAAATAAATAAATAAATACACAAATATGGGGGTGCGGGGAAGAAGACACAACAATCACAATTCCTTGAACTTGTTAAGACAAGTGAACAGATAAGATGTTCATGGGTGGGAGTGGAGAGAGGGAGGGGGAGGGAGGAATCGGTAAAAGGACACGAAAATAAACTACATTGTATATTGATAAAATTAAAATTTGACTTTACAAAAGGAAAACAAAAAAACAAAAACAGACAAATCAATATATAGTGTATAAACAGTTTCTTTAGAAGTAGGAAAGTAATTACCAAAAGAAACAACTAAAATAGTTGAAAATGATTGCCCCTGGAGAGTGGAGATGAGAAGGCTGGGACAGGGGATTCTTATTTTTCATTAAGAGTCTTTTTTTTTTTTTTTTTTTTTTTTTTTTCC
>NW_007769270.1:0-2935 GCF_000696425.1 Galeopterus variegatus | reverse complement strand
GAGTGTGGTGCTGATAACACCAAGGCCATGGGTTCGGATCCCCTTACTGGTCATCTTTAAAAAAAAAAGAAAAAAAAAGTTGGTAAATGAATCTACATTTACACATATTAACTGAAAATAAAATGTGTAAATATGTGTCTTTTCTTGATCCCCCAATTTACAATTTTATCTTTTAAAAAATTAACTGACCAACTATTAATTTGTGATGAGAGATTCTACTGTAATTACATTCAGCTTTCAACATGTTGTACTTATTAATTGATCCAAGCTTGCTAATATGATGCTTAGTGGCAGGTATATACCAGGGATTTGTAGTTGGTGGTTAGTTTATGGATGTTGAACTGGTGAGCAACAACACAGGATCAGCTGGGCCACATTCAATTCAAGATGGCACATGTAAGGATGGGATTGGTGATAACTGGTTGCCATTGTCAAATGGTGATTTCACTAAATTCTTGTTTCAGAAGTGAAACTCCCTAGTTTTCTTTGGAGTAATAATATGTTTGGATGTACTCCTAGCATTGAGTTTTCAATAATAACTCCAGGAAAGTTTGAGTTTTAAGTAGAGAAAACAAATCAAACCATTGTTTTGATATCTGAATATAGTAGTTGGACCACAAAATTATGATTCTCTGAAGTGTGTGCATATGTATATGTATTTGAGAGAGAGAGAGAGAATGAGAGGTCAGACTCTTTCTCTTGCTTGCAGAACACTACTCTGAAGTTGTAGAATGTTGTTAACTCTCTAAGGAAATTGCCCAGGGGCTATGGGAGAAGCTTGCAGGGTTTTGACTCCATGTAGGAGGAGTTCCCAAGTCAGCAGAGCAAAGTTACCATTCAGCTGAGTGAATAGTGGGCTCCTGGCAATCTGAACAACCACTTGTTAGGGAACAGTGAATAACTTTATACTAAAGCCTACCTGACATTTGAACTCAGGGTTTGGGGGTTAATAGAATTTCCCAGAAAGGTTGACCACCAATCATCTGTACAGTGGCCTGCTCACAGGAAATGTGAGCTGTCTCATTTGTTCCCATAAATAACAGTGTCTAAAAGCACAGGCACAGATGTTAGACAATTTGGAATCAAATTTTGGCTCCATTGCTGTGACCCTGGGTAACTACAGTTAAACTCTTTGAGCTTCAGTTTCCTTATTGGTAAAAGGGAATAGTAATACTTAACTCAGAGGGATGTTGAGAGGATTAAATGAAATAAAGCATGTAGAGTATTTAGTACAGTGCCTGGCACACAGTACATACATAATATATAGTTGTTAATTATTAAGTGCTTGAGCCAACAAAATCATGGATTAACCAGAAATTAGTAAGTGAAAATCCTCTGTCCATGTTTTGAGAGGGTAACTGGAGGTGTAAAATTGGGGGTGGGAGGAAATGAGCAGGGAGTAGGGGTGGCAAATTTGATGTCCAGGCTTCCCTCTAAGTTCATATTCCAGGCCACCAGTTTGGCCAAGCCTCCTGCCTCTGATGCTCTGCCACCAGAATGAGAAAACTTGGGCCAGCATATGACATCAGGATACTTCCCTATCATCCCATAAAGGACTCTGGTTTTTATAAAGTGAAGTCTTCCTCTTTGCCTAGCCTACAAATAAATTAATTAGAAATAAGACCCAGGCCTCTTTGGATTGTTGACCAGTGTTTCAGTTGTTAACTGGGCAGGAAAACCCCAGGCTGGGTGCTAAGTTCCTTCATTGTGAGGGAGTCCCATCTAGTAGGGGCAGGTAGGATTGGAGTAGCCAGGAGAGCCTTACTCTTGGCCTGGAGAAAGGGAAATTTGTGGTTTTCTTGAAGGGTGTGTTTTTCTGAGAAAGGGCAGGAACAACTCCTCTTTATTTGGAGACAAGAATAGCTCTGTGGCATAACGTTGGGACTCAGCTGGAGTGGGGTAAGGTGAGAGGGCTGGTATAAGGCTATTAAGGGATTTCTAGGGTGCATCAGGGGGACCCTTTGCATAAAACTTACCTGGAAGCTGGATAGTAAAACAGAGCTTCTTGAATGATATTAGAAAGAGGACAGAGAACGCTTAATGGAAGTCTATATAAGATTGTCCTTCAACTATATGTACATACATATATATATAAATTTTTTTTTTTTTTGTCTTTTTTTGTGACCGGTAAGGGGATCGCAACCCTTGGTGTGGTGTCGCCCGCACCGCGCTCAGCCAGAGAGCGCACCGGCCATTCCTATATAGGATCCGAACCCACAATGGGAGTGTCGCTGCGCTCCCAGCGCTGTACTCTCCCGAGTGCGCCACGGAGTTGGCCCATAAATTTTTTTTTTTTTTTAACAGCTGGCCAGTACAAGCATCTGAATCCATGACCCTTGGTATCACAAGGCTGCACTTTAAACAACTGAGCCAACTGGTCAGCCCTGTCCTTCACATTCTTAACACTGTGCTTTCCTACTTTCCCAAGTCACCTCTTTCCCCACCCCAATACAACTTTTGCTTCAGTACCCACCTACACTTAATTTCCTTCATACATGTTCTCCATTCTACCTGGAATACCCTTTATCCTCCATTTCTATTCATTTAAACAATTCTTCTTTTAAGACCTAAATAATTTGTCATATCTCTGGGGAAGCCTCTTGTAACTTCCTGTTTTATAGTCATCCAAAATCATTTATCCATTCATTCACCCTACAAATATTTATTAAACCTGTATTATGCATGAGGCATGGATGTAAATATAACACAGATCTAATATTTACTAACTGCCTACTAAAAATTCTTCAACGGCTCCTTATAAAGTTAAAATGCTTAGCATGGTGAACAGCATCCTCAATTAAATGGCCTACCTCCCAGTACCTCTCCGTTTCACCTTTCATCTGTACCTAAGTATGTGGAATTCATTTAATATTGCTCTCTCTCTCTTAATAGGTCTCTCTTCCTTTGTGCTATATTCCCTCCTTCTTTACTTTGT
>NW_007769269.1:5571-6076 GCF_000696425.1 Galeopterus variegatus | reverse complement strand
GGCTTTTCCCCAGGGAGTCCCACCCACACCCTAGTTTTCTCTCAACTTCTTCCTCCCGGCTCCTGCACGTCAGAGAACATCGACATTCAGCAGGAGGCAAATTTTGAGTCCTTTGGAGATTCTGAGAAGCTAGCTATGACCCAGCAGCACATCAAAGCATCTGACATTTGCCCTGCACGGACCCTTCGTGCCCTTTCCATAGAGCATCCACCCACTTTCTATGATGATTAGTATTGATTCTGTGTGAGCAGTGACAATGCACCACGAACAATAAGAAACACAAAAGCTCCTTTACCTTCCACCCAGTGCCCAGTGTCCAGCAGATAACAATAGCTGCCATTCACTGTGCCCTCACCATGGGCAGATCCTGTGCTAACTAAGTGACATTTAATCTTCACGAGAACATTACTAGATGGGAAGACATAGGTATCCCCATTTTACAGATGGAAAAACTGACATTCAGAATATTTCTAGGCTAGTAAGGTATGCTAAGATCAGCAGGTTC
>NW_007769269.1:0-434 GCF_000696425.1 Galeopterus variegatus | reverse complement strand
TCTTCTCTCATTAACAAAAACCCTCTAACGGAAACCAAGCCAGTTTCGATGAAAGAAAAATTGAGTACTACTCGTTTAGAATATGAGACATGAGAGCCACGAAAGCCCATGAGATTTGTTAGGCTTGACTTTTGCAGTCCTTCTGGGACCTGCTCCATCTCTGCCCCCTCCCCTATCCCCAACAAAAACAAAATTGAGATTAAAAATGAAGAAATTTAAATTTCTATACTTTCCCTCAAATAACAACCAAATCTTTTTCTAGAACTTGTCTTCTCTGAAAGCTAAGCCCTCCCAGAGAGCATCTAAGATCTCTCGGACGCCTTCACAATAGGCAGCTGATGAGTCAGGACCCAGCCTCTTGCATTCCTTGGCTGGCTTTTCCCCAGGGAGTCCCACCCACACCCTAGTTTTCTCTCAACTTCTTCCTCCCGGCT
>NW_007769268.1:4949-6076 GCF_000696425.1 Galeopterus variegatus | reverse complement strand
TTTTTTTTTTTTTAGTGCCTTTCATGTCCTGCGTAAGAAAACTTTGTCTGCATTAAGGTTGTACATGTATTTTTCTTCTAGAAAATATGTTTTCTTCTAGAAACTTTTGGTTCTAACTTTTACATCTAGACATATTATCCTTCTTGTATTTAATTGTTTGTGTGGAATGAGGTAGGGATTAAGGTTTATTTTTTCCACATGAATGTACAATTAATGTTACACAGAAGTAGCCCTCAACCAATGACTGATGGAAATTGGCACGTAAATAAATACCCTAGCTCCCTCATTCCTCAGGTGGGATAATTCTGAGATTTGTGTAATAACTTGTTTCTCCCCAGTGGGGTTAAGTTTCATGATGGTAACTTGCTTGGTAATGATTCTTTTTTGGCCAACTTCCCTTCCCTCTCTCCCTCCCCTACCAGTGTTTCCTTGGATTGCCTTTCAAATAGATTACCTGCACTTGAATCCTGTCCCAGGGTCTGCTTCTTGGGAAACCCAAACTAAGACAGTGACAACTAAGGAAGACAGTCCCTGCCCTCATATATTTAGCTTTGATATAGTTACATACAAGAAGATGGTACAACAAGCGTTCAGAGGAGGAAGAAGTCATTTTCACATCCAAAGCAAACCTTCCAATGCCTTGCTGACTAGCAGCAACAGACAACAGCATTTGTGGTCAGAACTAATGAATAANCCCCAAAACCTAGATCCTAAAGTTTTTTTAAAAAGGGGAAAAAGGTCATTTATTTCACCAAACATCATTTTCATCCCAAATCCTTTTACTGTGTAACTCTGACTATTTTGCAGGTGGCATAAATAACAGAGATGCTAGCTGCGTGAGTAGTCAGCATCCTTGTTGGAGGCAGGACTGATTTTGGAATCCCAGCATGTCCCTTTCAAAGCAGACAAAGGATTCCGTACATCCCTTCCCCCTAGAGAAGGGATATTAAGTCAGAAAACGAGATGATGGCTTTAGCCTCCTTGGAGCCCCTAGATGATAGGATGACAGAGAAATCTGCACCTTTGCTCTGCCTGCCTTGTCCCTCATCAACAGCTAAGGGATCACACAGAGTGGCTGAGAAACTGCAGAGCACTGTTGGTGGCTGTGGGGTTTCCCAGAAAAGCCT
>NW_007769268.1:0-4029 GCF_000696425.1 Galeopterus variegatus | reverse complement strand
ACAGAGTGGCTGAGAAACTGCAGAGCACTGTTGGTGGCTGTGGGGTTTCCCAGAAAAGCCTCGTTTGCATCAGTCAAGCCAGATGAGCCATCTCCATAATGTCAGTCCTGAGGATGCTGTGTAAGAAGGGGATGTTCCCGCAGAACGTTACACTCCGTGCTAGAAAGCAATTTTCAAGTTTCTACTCTGTATCTTTCACAAGCAAAAACCAACTGCTTCATTGCAGGTAATTGAAGGGATTTTAGTTTGGCCAGGCACAGACAATCCTAATTTGTCCACAGGCTGCTGGTCACTGGCAACATAAAGAGAGATTAACACCGACTTTTCCTATTTATTAAAACCACAGAGAATAAGCCAGTAAAAAAAAAATGTTTGCCAGCTGGTAAATTAGGGAGCTTGATGAGAGTCAGAAACAGGAACTTAAAGCAAATCCTAAAGAAAGATTATGACCTCACATCTTGAAGAGAGGGACTATATTTTATTTATGTTGGAATCCAGAGTTCCTAGCACTTGGTTGATTCCCAATTTTTTAAATGAAAGGACTGCAAATTTTAATATGAAAGAGAGAAAGAGATAATTTAAAAATCACTTTGAGTATATAAAGGGATCACATGCGGGAAATGGTTAATAACCCTTTCCCAACCTTATCTTCACTTAGTTGGAACAAGAAGAAACATCTTTAGCCATGTCATAAAGAATTGGAGCCAATGTTAAAGGAGAAATTTTTGTATCTCAATCTTAATCTGATATTTGGTATATTTGGGAAATTTTTAACCCTAAAGCCTACGTGGTCAGATACAGAAGCATAAACCCTCTAGAAATCTCTTTCAATTTGATCCATTGCTTATTCCATCTTTTGTTTTCTGACCCTGGAGAAGTCATTTAACCCACCTCTGTGGAGTGAGGCTGCGAGATTTGCAATTTACACCTCACAGGGCAAATGAAAGCATCATAAAGAAAATACTTTGTGCTGACAGTGACTCAGCAAAAGCATTTTTGAGCCTAGGTTTTGAAAATATTTTGAATAATTCAGCCCTGCAGTCATTGCAACTGAACCTCCAGCATATGTGAGGTTAGGACTAGCTGAGGCTGGGAGGTAAAAGTTTTAGGGGGACCCCTGGGAATGGTCAGGGCTGCTTACACTGTTTCACCACACCAAAGACTTTTTGTCTGAGGACATCACAATATGTTTTTGAATAAAAATCCTTTCTCCAGGGGATCATTCTAATGATAAACTGAGAGACCCAGAGAAAGAGTGATTTTTTTTTTTTTTTTTTTGGAGTGGTCATGTCAGTTTAGCTAATTTGTTCATTCATTTATCCAGCAAGTAGTTGCTGGACTTACTCTGTGCCAGACACTAAACAAGGTAACAAGAGATACAAATCTGAATAGGATACAGCTCTTCTCTTGAAAATTCTATTGTCTGGTAGAGGGATAGACGCAAAGACAAATAATTTGATATGTAATGTGAAAGATGCTCAAGAAAGGTAGAACCCAGTATTGTGTTGGTGCAAAGGATGAACAGTACATTCAAACAAAAGTAGTGAGGAAAGTGTGCCTAAGGGTGGGCTCTTTCTTCTTGTAGTAAAATGTACATAACATGAAATTCATTATTTTAAACATTTTTGTTTGTTTGTTTGTGGTTTTTTGGTGGCTGCCCAGTAAGGTGATCCAAACCCTTGACCTTGGTGTTACGACACCATGCTCCTACCAAGTGAGTTAACCCATCAGTCCTTAAACATTTAAAAGTGTACGATTACAATGTGCATTTAGTAAATTTACAGTGTTGTGCAACCATCAGCCTGTCTAGTTATAGAGCATTTTCATTACTCCCAAAGGAAACCCCATCCCTATTAGCAGTCATCCCCAGTCTCCCTTCTCCCCAGTCCCTGGAAACCACCAATCTTCTTTTTGTCTCTATGGATTTGTCTAATTCGTTATTTCATATAAATGGAATTATACACTATAAGGCCTTTCATGTTTGGCTTCTTTTACTTAGCATAATGTTTTCAAGGTTCATCCATGTTATAGCATTTATCAGTACTCCCTTCTTCTTACTGAATGACTAATATTCTGTTGTATAGATATACCACATATTATTTATTCGTTCACCAGTTGATGGACAATTGGATTGTTTCCACCTGTGTGGACTCTTGAACAGTGCTTTATTTATTTCAGGATAAACACAGCTATGTTATTTTCTGATGAAACAAAGCAATATAGCCTTCCAGGCAGCATAGTACAGTTAAGTTTACTCCCCAACAACTTCTCCCATGTCCAGACAAATAGCAATGACCAGTCAAATACAAGAAGAGATAACCAAAAAGAGATAGCTGGTATCAAAAACAAGGTAAGCATCTCTGGGACCAGAAATCCACAATGCTAAGCAAGAATGAAGCCAGGGGCATGCTAGGCTCGAGGTCTGGATCCAGACAGTGGTAGCAGCAAGAACAACTCCAGCAGAGAAATCAAGACCACACAAAGCACAGAACAGAGTCAGGCTCCCTGCATTAAGCCAGGAGCTGGAGTGTGGTTCCCCTCCTTTGAAAGGGGCTTTAAAAGGCTGCCATCCTGCTGCCTGGTATAACTGTTTTTAGGAAGATATGCACCAAAGGAGACAGGTGGACGGACACTACCTCATGAGCAGGACTTGAGCCAAGTCTCCCGCAGGCTTTGGGACTAGATAGCCCCAATGTTACAGTGGAGGAGGTGTGCTGAAACACCTCTATAAGATTCAGTTCTGGACTGGGGTCTAGGAGAAGGCAGTAGCACACCACTCCACTACTAGAAAATAAGAGAATGATGAAGAAAAGCAGAAACCTTCCCACTTAAAATGACTCTGAAAATCAAAAGTCTATATAACACACAAGAAAATACAATTCTAGGAAAGATGGTGGACAAAATCTACAATAGGAATATAAATTCACTTCTGACAAAGTTAATTGTATAGAACAGATTGACAAAAATGCTTTAAAATGATCAATACTGTTACTACCTGCAGTTACATGGATGAATAACATAATATTGAACAAAAGAAACCAGACACGGGAGAGTATATAACACATGCTTACATTGATGTAATGTGAAAAGACAGACAAACTGATCTATGGTGTTAGAAGCCAGGACAGTGGCTACCCTTGGAAGAGAACCCAAGGGGATGCTAGAGGGTTTTTATTTCTTGACATGGGGACTTGTTACATGGGTGCCTTCACTTTGTGGAAAGTCATTGTGCTGTACTACAATAGATCCTCATTATTCACTGATTCTGTATTTGCAAATTTACCTACTCGCTAAAATTTATTTGCAACCCCCAAATCAATACTTGCTGAGCTTTGTGGTCATTCACAGATATATACATTGAGGGGGAAAATTTGAGTCACTAGATATGCATGTTCCTGGTTGAAGTTGGACAAGGTGAGTTTTTGACCACTTGTTTCAGCTCATATTTGTAAACAAGTGTCCTTTTCACAGTCTACTTACTGTCACAACTTTTACATTTTTTTGTGCTTTTTGATGGTGATTTTGCTGTTTAAAATGGCCCCCAAGCATAGTGCTAAAGTGTCATCCAGTGTGGGTAAGTGCAGGACTGTGATGTGCCTTATGGAGAAAATGAATGTGTTAGTTAAGCTCCATTCAAGTATGAGTTATAGTTCGGTTGTCAGCGAGTTCAATGTTAATGAATTAACAATACATATTAAATAAGGTGTCTTTAAACAGAAACACACATAAATCAAGATTATGTACTGACTGGTTGATGAAAATGTTGTGACCAGAGGCTCACAGGAGCCTAACCCTGTATTTTCCTTAGGAGCAATGGTTCAGTATTCACTAATTCAGTGTTTGTTGTGACTTTATAGAACATAAGTTCCACAAATAATGAGAACCAACTGTACATAATTTTTTTACTTTTCTTTATGTATATTATACTTTAACTAAAAAGTTGTGCATTTAAAAATTTAAACAGTAAATTTTCAGTATAACAACTAAGAGTTTATACTTCCAGACACTCACTAAATTATTATTAAAATC